>NC_092148.1:2472903-2500403 GCF_045791955.1 Oncorhynchus clarkii lewisi | reverse complement strand
TATTATTCATGTGTTGGGACAGGTCTGTAATCAATACCATTATATTATTAATGTATTGGGACAGGTCTGTAATCAATACCATTATATTATTAATGTATTGGGACAGGTCTGTAATCAATACCGTTATATTATTCATGTATTGGGACAGGTCTGTAATCAATACCATTATATTAATGTATTGGGACAGGTCTGTAATCAATACCATTATATTATTAATGTATTGGGACAGGTCTGTAATCAATACCATTATATTATTAATGTATTGGGACAGGTCTGTAATCAATACCGTTATATTATTCATGTATTGGGACAGGTCTGTAATCAATACCATTATATTAATGTATTGGGACAGGTCTGTAATCAATACCATTATATTATTAATGTATTGGGACAGGTCTGTAATCAATACCGTTATATTATTCATGTATTGGGACAGGTCTGTAATCAATACCATTATATTAATGTATTGGGACAGGTCTGTAATCAATACCATTATATTAGTAATGTATTGGGACAGGTCTGTAATCAATACCATTATATTATTAATGTATTGGGACAGGTCTGTAATCAATACCGTTATATTATTCATGTATTGGGACAGGTCTGTAATCAATACCATTATATTAATGTATTGGGACAGGTCTGTAATCAATACCATTATATTATTAATGTATTGGGACAGGTCTGTAATCAATACCGTTATATTATTAATGTATTGGGACAGGTATGTAATCAATACCGTTATATTATTCATGTGTTGGGACAGGTCTGTAATCAATACCATTATATTATTAAAGTATTGGGACAGGTCTGTAATCAATACCATTATAGTATTAATGTATTGGGACAGGTCTGTAATCAATACCATTATATTATTAATGTATTGGGACAGGTCTGTAATCAATACCATTATATTATTCATGTATTGGGACAGGTCTGTAATCAATACCATTATATTAATGTATTGGGACAGGTCTGTAATCAATACCATTATATTATTAATGTATTGGGACAGGTCTGTAATCAATACCGTTATATTATTAATGTATTGGGACAGGTCTGTAATCAATACCATTATATTATTCATGTATTGGGACAGGTCTGTAATCAATACCATTATATTAATGTATTGGGACAGGTCTGTAATCAATACCATTATATTATTAATGTATTGGGACAGGTCTGTAATCAATACCGTTATATTATTAATGTATTGGGACAGGTCTGTAATCAATACCATTATATTAATGTATTGGGACAGGTCTGTAATCAATACCATTATATTAATGTATTGGGACAGGTCTGTAATCAATACCGTTATATTATTCATGTATTGGGACAGGTCTGTAATCAATACTGTTATATTATTAATGTATTGGGACAGGTCTGCAATCAATACCGTTATATTATTCATGTATTGGGACAGGTGTGTAATCAATACCGTTATATTATTAATGTATTGGGACAGGTCTGTAATCAATACCGTTATATTATTCATGTATTGGGACAGGTCTGTAATCAATAACATTATATTGTTAATGTGTTGGGACAGGTCTGTAATCAATACCATTATCAATCAATCAATCAATCAAATGTATTTTATATAGCCCTTCGTACATCAGCTGATATCTCAAAGTGCTGTACAGAAACCCAGCCTAAAACCCCAAACAGCAAGCAATGCAGGTGAAGAAGCACAGTGGCTAGGAAAAACTCCCTAGAAAGGCCAAAACCTAGGAAGAAACCTAGAGAGGAACCAGGCTATGTGGGGTGGCCAGTCCTCTTCTGGCTGTGCCGGGTGGAGATTATAACAAAACATGGTCAAGATGTTCAAATGTTCATAAATGACCAGCATGGTCGAATAATAATAAGGCAGAATAGTTGAAACTGGAGCAGCAGCACAGCCAGGTGGACTGGGGACAGCAAGGAGTCATCATGTCAGGTATTCCTGGGGCATGGTCCTAGGGCTCAGGTCCTCCGAGAGAGAGAAAGAGAGGAGAGAATTAGAGAACGCACACTTAGATTCACACAGGACACCGAATAGGACAGGAGAAGTACTCCAGATATAACAAACTGACCCTAGCCCCCCGACACATAAACTACTGCAGCATAAATACTGGAGGCTGAGACAGGAGGGGTCAGGAGACACTGTGGCCCACTCCGAGGACACCCCCGGACAGGGCCAAACAGGAAGGATATAACCCCACCCACTTTGCCAAAGCACAGCCCCCACACCACTAGAGGGATATCTTCAACCACCAACTTACCATCCTGAGACAAGGCTGAGTATAGCCCACAAAGACCTCCGCCACGGCACAACTTAAGGGGGGGGGGGGGGGGGGCAACCCAAACAGGATGACCACATCAGTGACTCAACCCACTCAGGTGACGCATCCCCTCCAGGGACGGCATGAGAGAGCCCCAGTAAAGCCAGTGACTCAGCCCCTGTAATAGGGTTAGAGGCAGAGAATCCCAGTGGAAAGAGGGGAACTGGCCAGGCAGAGACAGCAAGGGTGGTTCGTTGCTCCAGAGCCTTTCCGTTCACCCTCCCACTCCTGGGCCAGACTACACTCAATCATATGACCCACTGAAGAGATGAGTCTTCAGTAGAGACTTAAAGGTTGAGACCGAGTTTGCGTCTCTGACATGGGTAGGCAGACCGTTCCATAAAAATGGAGCTCTATAGGAGAAAGCCCTGCCTCCAGCTGTTTGCTTAAAAATTCTAGGGACAATTAGGAGGCCTGCGTCTTGTGACCGTAGCGTACGTGTAGGTATGTACGGCAGGACCAAATCAGAGAGATAGATAGGAGCAAGCCCATGTAATGCTTCACCCTCCCACTCCTGGGCCAGACTACACTCAATCATATGACCCACTGAAGAGATGAGTCTTCAGTAGAGACTTAAAGGTTGAGACCGAGTTTGCGTCTCTGACATGGGTAGGCAGACCGTTCCATAAAAATGGAGCTCTATAGGAGAAAGCCCTGCCTCCAGCTGTTTGCTTAAAAATTCTAGGGACAATTAGGAGGCCTGCGTCTTGTGACCGTAGCGTACGTGTAGGTATGTACGGTAGGACCAAATCAGAGAGATAGATAGGAGCAAGCCCATGTAATGCTTTGTAGGTTAGCAGTAAAACCTTGAAATCAGCCCTTGCTTTGACAGGAAGCCAGTGTAGAGAGGCTAGCACTGGAGTAATATGATCAAATTTGTTGGTTCTAGTCAGGATTCTAGCAGCCGTATTTAGCACTAACTGAAGTTTATTTAGTGCTTTATCCGGGTAGCCGGAAAGTAGAGCATTGCAGTAGTCTAACCTGGAAGTGACAAAAGCATGGATTAATTTTTCTGCATCATTTTTGGACAGAAAGTTCCTGATTTTTGCAATGTTACGTAGATGGAAAAAAGCTGTCCTTGAAATGGTCTTGATATGTTCTTCAAAAGAGAGATCAGGGTCCAGAGTAACGCCGAGGTCCTTCACAGTTTTATTTGAGACGACTGTACAACCATTAAGATTAATTGTCAGATTCAACAGAAGATCTCTTTGTTTCTTGGGACCTAGAACAAGCATCTCTGTTTTGTCTGAGTTTAAAAGTAGAAAGTTTGCAGCCATCCACTTCCTTATGTCTGAAACACATTCTTCTAGCAAGGGCAATTTTGGGGCTTCACCATGTTTAATTGAAATGTACAGCTGTGTGTCATCCGCATAGCAGTGAAAGTTAACATTATGTTTTCGAATAACATCCCCAAGAGGTAAAATATATAGTGAAAACAATAGTGGTCCTAAAACGGAACCTTGAGGAACACCGAAATTTACATTGTTAATGTGTTGGGACAGGTCTGTAATCAAACCATTATATTATTAATGTGTTGGGACAGGTCTGTAATCAATACCATTATATTATTAATGTATTGGGACAGGTCTGTAATCAATACCATTATATTATTAATGTATTGGGACTGGTCTGTAATCAATACCATTATATTATTCATGTGTTGGGACAGGTCTGTAATCAATACCATTATATTATTAATGTATTGGGACAGGTCTGTAATCAATACCGTTATATTATTAATGTGTTGGCACAGGTCTGTAATCAATACCATTATATTATTAATGTATTGGGACAGGTCTGTAATCAATACCATTATATTATTAATGTGTTGGGACAGGTTTGTAATCAATGCCATTATATTATTAATGTATTGGGACAGGTCTGTAATCAATACCGTTATATTATTCATGTGTTGGGACAGGTCTGTAATATATACCATTATATTATTAATGTATTGGGACAGGTCTGTAATCAATACCATTATATTAATGTATTGGGACAGGTCTCTAATCAATACCATTATATTAATGTGATGGGACAGGTCTGTAATCAATACCATTATATTATTAATGTATTGGGACAGGTCTGTAATCAATACCATTATATTAATGTATTGGGACAGGTCTGTAATCAATACCATTATATTAATGTGATGGGACAGGTCTGTAATCAATACCATTATATTATTAATGTATTGGGACAGGTCTGTAATCAATACCATTATATTATTAATGTATTGGGACAGGTCTGTAATCAATACCATTATATTAATGTATTGGGACAGGTCTGTAATCAATACCATTATATTAATGTGATGGGACAGGTCTGTAATCAATACCATTATATTATTCATGTGTTGGGACAGGTCTGTAATCAATACCATTATATTATTAATGTATTGGGACAGGTCTGTAATCAATACCATTATATTAATGTATTGGGACAGGTCTGTAATCAATACCATTATATTAATGTGATGGGACAGGTCTGTAATCAATACCATTATATTATTCATGTGTTGGGACAGGTCTGTAATCAATACCATTATATTATTAATGTATTGGGACAGGTCTGTAATCAATACCATTATATTAATGTATTGGGACAGGTCTGTTATCAATACCATTATATTAATGTATTGGGACAGGTCTGTAATCAATACCATTATATTAATGTATTGGGACAGGTCTGTTATCAATACCATGATATTAATGTATTGGGACAGGTCTGTTATCAATACCATTATATTATTAATGTATTGGGACAGGTCTGTAATCAATACCATTATATTAATGTGTTGGGACAGGTCTGTAATCAATACCATTATATTAATGTATTGGGACAGGTCTGTAATCAATACCATGATATTAATGTATTGGGACAGGTCTGTAATCAATACCATTATATTATTAATGTATTGGGACAGGTCTGTAATCAATACCATTATATTATTAATGTATTGGGACAGGTCTGTAATCAATACCATTATATTAATGTATTGGGACAGGTCTGTAATCAATACCATTATATTATTAATGTATTGGGACAGGTCTGTAATCAATACCATTATATTATTAATGTATTGGGACAGGTCTGTAATCAACACCATTATATTAAATGTATTGGGACAGGTCTGTAATCAATACCATTATATTAATGTATTGGGACAGGTCTCTAATCAATACCATTATATTAATGTATTGGGACAGGTCTGTAATCAATACCATTATATTAATGTGTTGGGACAGGTCTGTAATCAATACCATTATATTAATGTATTGGGACAGGTCTGTAATCAATACCATTATATTAATGTGTTGGGACAGGTCTGTAATCAATACCATTATATTAATGTATTGGGACAGGTCTGTAATCAATACCATTATATTAATGTATTGGGACAGGTCTCTAATCAATACCATTATATCATGAATGTGTTGGGACAGGTCTGTAATCAATACCATTATATTACTGTATTGGGACAGGTCTGTAATCAATACCATTATATTAATGTGATGGGACAGGTCTGTAATCAATACCATTATATTAATGTATTGGGACAGGTCTGTAATCAATACCATTATATTAATGTATTGGGACAGGTCTGTAATCAATACCATTATATTAATGTATTGGGACAGGTCTCTAATCAATACCATTATATTAATGTATTGGGACAGGTCTGTAATCAATACCATTATATTAATGTGTTGGGACAGGTCTGTAATCAATACCATTATATTAATGTATTGGGACAGGTCTGTAATCAATACCATTATATTAATGTATTGGGACAGGTCTCTAATCAATACCATTATATTAATGTATTGGGACAGGTCTGTAATCAATACCATTATATTAATGTGTTGGGACAGGTCTGTAATCAATACCATTATATTAATGTATTGGGACAGGTCTGTAATCAATACCATTATATTAATGTATTGGGACAGGTCTCTAATCAATACCATTATATCATGAATGTGTTGGGACAGGTCTGTAATCAATACCATTATATTACTGTATTGGGACAGGTCTGTAATCAATACCATTATATTAATGTGATGGGACAGGTCTGTAATCAATACCATTATATTAATGTATTGGGACAGGTCTGTAATCAATACCATTATATTAATGTATTGGGACAGGTCTGTAATCAATACCATTATATTAATGTGATGGGACAGGTCTGTAATCAATACCATTATATTAATGTATTGGGACAGGTCTGTAATCAATACCATTATATCATTAGTAAACTTCAGACTGAAGAGAAACCAAACTGTCCTGTATGTCCAACTGTTCTCAGTGTTTCCTAGTGTTTTCTTGCTCTTATACCTGTGTAGTTGCAGTCTTATGTGTCTGTCTGTCTGTCTGTTTACCTGTCTACCTGTCTGCCTGTCTGTCTGTCTACCTGCCTATCTGTCTGCCTGCCTGCCTGTCTACATGTCTACAATGTGTTCCTGTCAGATTGCTTGTATCAACAATGATGACACATTGCTGTCTCGTAGACCCCTTCATCAATTCACTTTGTATGTCATTTACTCCAGCATTGCTATTGTTTCAGGTAAACTAGTGTGGTTCTGTACTTTCTAGAAGTTTTTGCCGTGGACACGATAGCCAGATACTCACTAGCCTCGTACACTTGAGGTAAACTGGGTGTCGAATCAACGTTCACTGGACGGAAAGTTCCAGACACACCAAGGGTGTAGATGTAAACGTTGCCGTCTGAGTTCCCATGACAACGACGAAGCATCAGAGATGAAACCTGCACTGTGTTACATCACGTTTTATCAAATCAAAAAACAGGAACATCTGATGTCCTGTAATCTAACAGGATTTATCGGCTGTGGAATTGCCGAGATGTCTTGCAAGATGTTGTAATATGCTGTAAACGAGACCCTTTGAGTCAGAGAATGAACCAGACTAAAGTTCCCATTCATAGATGATATTCACACCGCATGAAAACAGAAACCAATCAGCATGTGGTATCTTTAAAAAAAAAAAAAAAAAGCATATGATTTAATTATCCGTTTATCCTCATAGCCACAGCGTGATGATATTGTTGGTTTTAATGGCCGCCCTCCCACCTGCCCTCTGCTATCGTTCCGGGATAAAACCAAAGTTGAGTTATATTCATGAAATAACCGAAGAGCTCCGACAGCAGAAGTTGCTGACCTGTGTGGATTCTCTGACAGTGTTCTCTGGTGTGTTGTGTAGTATTAATGTGTGTGTGCCGTACCATTAGAGGCATTAAAGTGCGAAAGTGTTTTTAAATGGCTTTGGGGAACGTTCTGGTTGTGTGGTATCATCCCCAGTATGTGTAATGTGATGCCGTCACCTCCTCCCCTGCTTCTCTGATCCGATCCTCTCTCTCTGTCTCCCTCTCTCTCTCCCTCTCTCCCCCTCTCCCCCTCTCTCTGTCTCTCTTTCTCTCTCTGTGTCTCTCTCTCCCTCTCTCTCTCCCTCTCTCCCCCTCTCCCCCTCTCTCTGTCTCTCTTTCTCTCTGTGTCTCTCTCTGTCTCTCTCTGTCTCTCTCTCTCTCTCTCTCTCTGTCTGTCTCTGTCTGTCTCTCTTTCTCTGTCTGTCTCTCTCTCTCTGTCTCCCCCTCTCCCCCTCTCTCTGTCTCTCTCTTCTCTCTCTTCTCTCTCTTCTCTCTCTCTCTCTTCTCTGTCTCTCTCTTCTCTCTCTTCTCTCTCTCTCTCTCTCTCTCTCTCTCTGTCTCTCTCTGTCTGTCTCTCTGTCTCTGTCTGTCTGTCTCTCTCTCTCTCTCTCTCTCTCTGTCTCTCTGTCTGTCTCTCTGTCTCTGTCTGTCTCTCTCTTTGTCTCTCAATTCAAGTTCAAGGGGCTTTATTGGCATGTGTTAACATTGCCAAAGCAAGTGAGGTAGATAATATACAAAAGTGAAATAAACAACAAAAATTAACAGTAAACATTACACATACAGAGGTTTCAAAACAGTAAAGACATTACAAATGTCATATTATATATATATACAGTGTTTTAACAATGTACAAATGGTTAAAGGACACAAGGGAAAATAAATAAGCATAAATATGGGTTGTATTTACAATGGTGTGTGTTCTTCACTGGTTGCCCTTTTCTCGTGGCAACAGGTCACAAATCTTGCAGCTGTGATGGCACACTGTGGTATTTGTGGATCTGTGTAATCTGAGGGAAATATTTCTCTCTAATATGGTCATACAGGAGGTTAGGAAGTGCAGCTCAGTTTCCACCTCATTTTGTGGGCAGTGAGCACATAGCCTGTCTTCTCTTGAGAGCCATGTCTGCCTACGGCGGCCTTTCTCAGTAGCAAGGCTATGCTCACTGAGTCTGTACATAGTCAAAGCTTTCCTTAAGTTTGGGTCAGTCACAGTGGTCAGGTATTCTGCCGCTGTGTACTCTCTGTGTAGGGCCAAATAGCATTCTAGTTTGCTCTGTTTTTTTTGTTAATTCTTTCCAATGTGTCAAGTAATTATCTTTTTGTTTTCTCATGATTTGGTTGGGTCTAATTGTGCTGTTGTCCTGGGGCTCTGTAGGGTCTGTTTGTGTTTGTGAACAGAGCCCCAGGACCAGCTTGCTTAGGGGACTCTTCTCCAGGTTCATCTCTCTGTAGGTGATGGCTTTGTTATGGAAGGTTTGGGAATCGTTTCCTTTTAGGTGGTTGTAGAATTTAACAGCTCTTTTCTGGATTGTGATAATTAGTGGGTATCGGCCTGATTCTACTCTGCATGCATTATTTGGTGTTCTACGTTGTACACGGGGGATATTTTTGCAGAATTCTGCGTGCAGAGTCTCAATTTGGTGTTTGTCCCGTTTTGTGAAGTCTTGGTTGGTGAGCGGACCCCAGACCTCACAACCATAAAGGGCAATGGGCTCTATGACTGATTCAAGTATTTTTAGCCAGATCCTAATTGGTATGTTGAAATTGATGTTCCTTTTGATGGCATAGAATGCCCTTCTTGTCTCTCAGATCGTTCACAGCTTTGTGGAAGTTACCTGTGGCGCTGATGTTTAGGCCAAGATATGTATAGTTTTTTGTGTGCTCTAGGGCAACAGTATCTAGATGGAATTTGTATGTGTGGTCCTGGTGACTGGACCTTTTTTGGAACACCATTATTTTGGTCTTACTGAGACTCACTGTCAGGGCCCAGGTCTGACAGAATCTGTGCAGAAGATCTAGCTGCTGCTGTAGGCCCTCCTTGGTTGATGACAGAAGCACCAGATCATCGGCAAACAGCAGACATTTGACTTGAGATTCTAGTAGGGTGAGGCCGGGTGCTGCAGACTTTTCTAGTCTCTCTTGCTCTCTCTGTCTGTCTCTCCCTCTCTCTCTGTGTCTCTGTCTTTCTCTGTCTTTCTCTCTCTTTCTCTCTCTGTCTCTCTGTCTCTCTCTCTCTTTCTCTCTCTTTCTCTCTCTGTCTCTCTGTCTCTCTCTCTCTTTCTCTCTCTTTCTCTCTCTGTCTCTCTGTCTCTCTGTCTCTCTGTCTCTCTCTCTCTCTCTCTCTCTCTCTCTCTCTTGGGACAATCCAGCCTCACACCTCCCCTCTCAGTGGGATCTGCAGTTCTCCCTCCAGAGGCAGTGAGTGCTCTCTGCTCTCCGCTGTGCCTATAGATTGATTTAATATGGTGTTTTGTTGCTCGCTCCCCCGCCTCGCCTTAATTTATTTTCCAAATGGATGTAATCATCCCCACTACAATATAGCCTCAAATTACCACCCGGCAAGAGAGAGGAGAAAGAAGAGAGAGAGAGAGAAGACCAGGAGAAGACCGGGAGAGGGCTGGGAGAAGACTGGGAGAGGGGGGAGAAGACTGGGAGAGGGGCAGGGGAAGACTGGGAGAGGGGCGGGGGAAGACTGGGAGAGGGGCGGGGGAAGACTAGGAGAGAGGCGGGAGAAGACTGGGAGAGGGGCGGGAGAAGACTGGGAGAGGGGCGGGAGAAGACTGGAAGAGGGGAGGGAGAAGACTGGGAGAGGGGCGGGAGAAGACTGGGAGAGGGGCGGGAGAAGACTGGGAGAGGGCTGGGAGAAGACTGGGAGAGGGGCGGGAGAAGACTGGGAGAGGGGCGGGAGAAGACTGGGAGAGGAATGGGAGAAGACTGGGAGAGGGGCGGGAGAAGACTGGGAGAGGGGCGGGAGAAGCCCGGGAGAGGGGAGGGAGAAGACCGGGAGAGGGCTGGGAGAAGACTGGGAGAGGGGCGGGAGAAGACTGGGAGAGGGCTGGGAGAAGACTTGGAGAGGGGCGGGAGAAGACTGGGAGAGGGCTGGGAGAAGACTGGGAGAGGGGCGGGAGAAGACTGGGAGAGGGGCGGGAGAAGACCGGGAGAGGGGAGGGAGAAGACTGGGAGAGGGGCGGGAGAAGACTGGGAGAGGGGGGGGGAGAAGACTGGGAGAGGGGGGGGGAGAAGACTGGGAGAGGGGAGGGAAAAGACTGTGAGAGGGGAGGGAGAAGACTGGGAGAGGGCTGGAGAAGACTGTGAGAAGACTGGGAGAGGGGTGGGAGAAGACCGAGAGAGGGGCGGGAGAAGACCGGGAGAGGGGCGGGAGAAGACTGGGAGAAGACTGGGAGAGGGGCGGGAGAAGACCGGGAGAGGGGCGGGAGAAGACCGGGAGAGGGGCGGGAGAAGACTGGGAGAAGACTGCGAGAGGGGCGGGAGAAGACTGGGAGAGGGGAGGGAGAAGACTGGGAGAGGGGCGGGAGAAGACTGGGAGAGGGGCAGCACAGGGCTATACTGTATGTAGACATGGGTAGACAGGACACACACAGGACACACACAGGACACGCACAGGACACGCACAGGACACGCACACGCACACGCACACACACACACACACACAGCGGACTGGACAGGTTAGGGTAGGAGGAGCGTCTGTCTGGTCTTTAATTAAAACTGGGCCCCATGGAAAGACAGCTATGAATCAGGAGGGGCCCAGTCAGGCCCCCCACCATCGACATCGCTGATTAGCCTCAGAGCAGCCGTCTGCCTCCCAGTGAGAGAAGAGGGGGTTGAGAGAGGAGGGGGTTGAGAGAGGAGAGATGGAGGGAGAGGAAGGTAGATGGAGGAGGAGAGAGAGAGAGAGAGAGAGAGAGAGAGAGAGAGAGAATGATAGATGTAGGAGGAGGAGAGAGAGAGATGGAGGGAGAGGAAGGTAGATGGAGGAGGAGAGAGAGAGATGGATAGAGAGAATGATAGATGTAGGAGGAGGAGAGAGAGAGATGGAGGGAAAGAATGGTAGATGTAGGAGGAGGAGAGAGAGAGATGGAGGGAGAGAATGGTAGATGTAGGAGGAGAGAGAGAGATAGAGGGAGAGAATGGTAGATGTAGGAGGAGGAGAGAGAGAGATGGAGGGAGAGAATGGACGATGTAGGAGGAGGAGAGAGAGATGGAGGGAGAGAATGGTAGATGTAGGAGGAGGAGAGAGAGAGATGGAGGGAGAGAATGGTAGATGTAGGAGGAGGAGAGAGATGGAGGGAGAGAATGATATATGTAGGAGGAGGATGGAGGGAGAGAATGGTAGATGGAGGAGGAGGAGAGAGAGAGAGAGAGAATGATAGATGTAGGAGGAGGAGAGAGAGATGGAGGGAGAGAATGGTAGATGGAGGAGGAGAGAGAGAGAGAATGATAGATGTAGGAGGAGGAGAGAGAGAGATGGAGGGAGAGAATGGTAGATGGAGGAGAGAGAGATGGAGGGAGAGAATGATAGATGTAGGAGGAGGATGGATGGAGAGAATGGTAGATGTAGGAGGAGGAGAGAGAGAGATGGAGGGAGAGAATGGTAGATGGAGGAGGAGAGAGAGAAAGAGAATGATAGATGTAGGAGGAGGAGAGAGAGAGATGGAGGGAGAGAATGGTAGATGGAGGAGAGAGAGATGGAGGGAGAGAATGATAGATGTAGGAGGAGGATAGAGAGAGATAGATGGAGGGAGAGAATGGTAGATGTAGGAGGAGGAGAGAGAGAGATGGAGGGAGAGAATGGTAGATGTAGGAGGAGGAGAGAGAAAGATGGATGGAGAGAATGATAGGAGGAGGAGAGAGAGAGATGGATGGAGAAAATGATAGATGGAGGCGAGAGAGATGGAGGGAGAGAATGATAGATGGAGGAGAGAGAGATGGAGGGAGAGAATGATAGATGTAGGAGGAGAGAGAGATGGATGGAGAGAATGGTAGATGAAGGAGAATGATAGGAGGAGGAGAGAGAGAGATGGATGGAGGAGAGAGAGATGGAGGGAGAGAATGGTAGATGTAAGAGAGATGGAGGGAGAGAATGGTAGATGTAGGAGGAGAGAGAGATGGATGGAGAGAATGGTAGATGTAGGAGGAGAGAGAGATGGATGGAGAGAATGGTATATGTAGGAGGAGTAGAGAGAGATGGAGGGAGAGAATGATAGATGTAGGAGGAGGATGGAGGGAGAGAATGGTAGATGTAGGAGGAGGATGGATGGAGAGAATGGTAGATGTAGGAGGAGGAGAGAGAGAGATGGAGGGAGAGAATGGTAGATGGAGGAGGAGAGAGAGAGAGAGAATGATAGATGTAGGAGGAGGAGAGAGAGAGATGGAGGGAGAGAATGGTAGATGGAGGAGAGAGAGATGGAGGGAGAGAATGATAGATGTAGGAGGAGGATAGAGAGAGATAGATGGAGGGAGAGAATGGTAGATGTAGGAGGAGGAGAGAGAGAGATGGAGGGAGAGAATGGTAGATGTAGGAGGAGGAGAGAGAAAGATGGATGGAGAGAATGATAGGAGGAGGAGAGAGAGAGATGGATGGAGAGAATGATAGATGGAGGCGAGAGAGATGGAGGGAGAGAATGATAGATGGAGGAGAGAGAGATGGAGGGAGAGAATGATAGATGAAGGAGGAGAGAGAGATGGATGGAGAGAATGGTAGATGGAGGAGAATGATAGGAGGAGGAGAGAGAGAGATGGATGGAGGAGAGAGAGATGGAGGGAGAGAATGGTAGATGTAAGAGAGATGGAGGGAGAGAATGGTAGATGTAGGAGGAGAGAGAGATGGATAGAGAGAATGGTAGATGTAGGAGGAGAGAGAGATGGATGGAGAGAATGGTAGATGTAGGAGGAGAATGATAGGAGGAGGAGAGAGAGAGATGGATGGAGGAGAGAGAGATGGAGGGAGAGAATGGTAGATGTAGGAGAGATGGAGGGAGAGAATGGTAGATGTAGGAGGAGAGAGAGATGGATGGAGAGAATGGTAGATGTAGGAGGAGAGAGAGATGGATGGAGAGAATGGTAGATGTAGGAGGAGAGAGAGATGGATGGAGAGAATGGTAGATGGAGGAGGAGAATGATAGGAGGAGGAGAGAGAGAGAGATGGATGGAGAGAATGATAGATGGAGGAGAGAGAGATGAAGGGAGAGAATGATAGATGTAGGAGGAGAGAGAGATGGATGGAGAGAATGGTAGATGGAGGAGGAGAATGATAGGAGGAGGGGAGGCATTCAGAGGAGCGTTGGTTGCATTCCTATTGCGTCAGTCCACAATAACACGACAGTGAGATGTCTGTCAGAGGGGATGTACGAGTCTTTTCCTTTAGACATTATAAAGACTGCTCAGTACGTCTCCCACCTCCCTGCTCCTCTCTCCTTCCCTCTCTCCTCCTCTCTCCTTCCCTCCTCTCTCCTTCCCTCTCTCCTCCTCTCTCCTTCCCTCCTCTCTCCTTCCCTCTCTCCTCCTCTCTCCTTCCCTCCTCTCTCCTTCCCTCTCTCCTCCTCTCTCCTTCCCTCGCTCCTCCTCTCTCCTTCCCTCCCTTCTCCTCTCTCCTTCTCTCCCTCCTCCTCTCTCCTTCCCTCTCTCCTCCTCTCTCCTTCCCTCCCTCCTCCTCTCTCCTTCCCCCCCTCCTCCTCTCTCCTTCCCCCCCTCCTCCTCTCTCCTACCCTCCCTCCTCCTCTCTCCTACTCTCCCTCCTCCTCTCTCCTACCCTCCCTCCTCCTCTCTCCTACCCTCCCTCCTCCTCTCTCCTACTCTCCCTCCTCCTCTCTCCTTCCCTCCCTTCTCCTCTCTCCTTCCCTCTCTCCTCCTCTCTCCTTCCCTCTCTCCTCCTCTTTCCTTCCCTCTCTCCTCCTCTCTCCTTCCCTCTCTCCTTCCCTCCCTCCTTCCCTCTCTCCTCCTCTCTCTTCCTCTCTCCTTCCCTCTCTCCTTCCATCTCTCCTCCTCTTCACTCTGTCTCTCGCTCTCTCTGTCACAGTTATCAGCATATTCAGTCTCACTGAATAGAGACATATCACTGCCTCTACTTCTTCCTCAAATAGACATATCACTGCCTCTACTTCTTCCTCAAATAGACATATCACTGCCTCTACTTCTTCCTCAGAGAGACATGTCACTGCCTCTACTACTTCCTCAAAGAGACATATCACTGCCTCTACTTCTTCCTCAGAGAGACATATCACTGCCTCTACTTCTTCCTCAGAGACATATCACTGCCTCTACTACTTCCTCAAAGAGACATATCACTTCTTCCTAAAAGAGGAGGAGCCATAATGGGGCTGCTTAGAACTACTGTCAAAAGAACGGAGGTGTTTAGTTAGTGTGGGTGGAGACAGGTTGATGTAATAGTTGGTAATTGATGTGGGTGTTTGGTGCTCACAGTTTTTTTCCTCAACATGTTTTTACACACATACACACACACACACTAATCTGTCATTGTGTCTGAGCCTTGTGCCTAAAGCAAACTAGGCCACTATTGCCCATTGACTGCTAGTGTTGCTGGGGCATTTCAACATCCATACTATCTTCCAACAGCCAACTGTGTGTGTGTGTGTGTGTGTGTGTGTGTGTGTGTGTGTGTGTGTGTGTGTGTGTGTGTGTGTGTGTGTGTGTGTGTGTGTGTGTGTGTGTGTGTGTGTGTGTGTGTGTGTGTGTGTGTGTGTGTGTGTGTGTGTGTGTGTGTGTGTGTGTGTGTGTCTGTGCGCGCGTGTGTGTGTGTGTGTCTCTCTCTGTGTGTGTGTGTGTGTGTGTGTGTGTGTGTGTGTCTCTCTCTCTCTCTCTCTGTGTGTGTGTGTGTGTGTGTCCGCCCACGCAGCCAAGACTAATTATTGTTTTGACGAGTTTCTCACGTCTCTCTGGATTCCTGAGAGTTTCAGCAATAAGATGACAAGTGGTAAGTGATACAATTAAAACTAAAGTAAAACACACTTCCTGCACATAGCTGCACTTCCTGTCCTGATCGACACTGACATTACCAGCCACAGGACTGACGGAACCAGGCGCTGGTGTGAAAGATGTTAAATGAAGGAAGTTCATTATGTCAAGTTATTATTATGTCCTGAATTATCTCGTTTTGTAAATGACGGTAGGAGTTACGTGCGTTTTGTGACAGATGAGGTAAATGCAACGAGCTTCATGACAAACTGTAGCTGTACCAGAGGTGGTTCAGCGAGCGCAAAAAAAAAAAAAAAAAAAAATCCAATTGTTATTTGTCCCATAATGCAACAGGTGTAAAACCTTACAGTGGAAATGCTGACTTGCAGTTTAAAGGAAAATAACATTTACTAAAATATTTACTAAAATCAAAAAGTAACAATAGAATAACAATAACGAGGCTAAATGCAGGACGTACCGGTTACCGGATCAATGTGCGTCAAGGTACACGTTAGTCAAGGTCATGTCAAATCAAATCAAATCAAATGTTATTTAGTTTATTTCCAAATGTTTACTTTAAAAGCCCTTAATTAACCAACAATGCAGTTCAAGAAATAGAGTTAAGAAACGATTTACTAAATAAACTAAAGTTTAAAATAACACAAGATAATAACAATAACGAGGATCTATACAGGGTGTTACGGTACAGAGTCAATGTGGAGACTATATACAGGGTGTTACGGTACAGAGTCAATGTGGAGGCTATATACAGGGTGTTACGGTACAGAGTCAATGTGGAGGCTATATACAGGGTGTTACGGTACAGAGTCAATGTGGAGGCTATATACAGGGTGTTACGGTACAGAGTCAATGTGGAGGCTATACACAGGGGGTACTGATACAGAGTCAATGTGGAGGCTATATACAGGGTGTACCAGTACAGAGTCAATGTGGAGGCTATATACAGGGGGTACCGGTACAGAGTCAATGTGGAGGCTATATACAGGAGGTACCGGTACAGAGTCAATGTGGAGGCTATATACAGGAGGTACGGGTACAGAGTCAATGTGGAGGCTATATACAGGGGGTACTGATACAGAGTCAATGTGGAGGCTATATACAGGAGGTACCGGTACAGAGTCAATGTGGAGGCTATATACAGGGGGTACTGATACAGAGTCAATGTGGAGGCTATATACAGGGTGTACCAGTACAGAGTCAATGTGGAGGCTATATACAGGGGGTACCGGTACAGAGTCAATGTGGAGGCTATATACAGGGTGTTACGGTACAGAGTCAATGTGGAGACTATATACAGGGTGTTACGGTACAGAGTCAATGTGGAGGCTATACACAGGGGGTACTGATACAGAGTCAATGTGGAGGCTATATACAGGGTGTACCAGTACAGAGTCAATGTGGAGGCTATATACAGGGGGTACCGGTACAGAGTCAATGTGGAGGCTATATACAGGGGGTACCGGTACAGAGTCAATGTGGAGGCTATATACAGGGGGTACCGGTACAGAGTCAATGTGGAGGCTATATACAGGGGGTACTGATACAGAGTCAATGTGGAGGCTATATACAGGGTGTACCAGTACAGAGTCAATGTGGAGGCTATATACAGGGGGTACCGGTACAGAGTCAATGTGGAGGCTATATACAGGGGGTACCGGTACAGAGTCAATGTGGAGGTTATATACAGGGGGTACCAGTACCGAGTCAGTGTGGAGGCTATATACAGGGTGTACCAGTACAGAGTCAATGTGGAGGCTATATACAGGGGGTACCAGTACCGAGTCAGTGTGGAGGCTATATACAGGGGGTACCGGTACAGAGTCAATGTGGAGGCTATATACAGGGGGTACCGGTACCGAGTCAGTGTGGAGGCTATATACAGGGGGCACCAGTACAGAGTCAATGTGGAGGCTATATACAGGGGGTACCAGTACAGAGTCAATGTGGAGGCTATCTACAGGGTATTACGGTACAGAGTCAATGTGGAGGCTATATACAGGGGGTACCAGTACAGAGTCAGTGTGGAGGCTATATACAGGGGGTACCGGTGCCGAGTCAGTATGAGGGGTTACAGGTTAGTCGAGCTAATTTGTACATGTAGGTGGAGGTGAAGTGACGATGCAGAGATTTCTGGTCTGTTCTCAGCCACTGGTTTTATAATGTCAGTCTGATCCACAGTACTATGACTCTCCTAAGGCCAACATCACTCCGGGCCTCAGTCTTCCACAAAACACTAAAAACACCTTCCTAATATTGAGTTTGTCCTCTGAACAGCCTCAATTCGTTGGGGGGGAATTGGACTCTACGAGGTGTAGAAAGCGTTCCACAGTGATGTTGGCCCATATTGACTCTACGAGGTGTAGAAAGCGTTCCACAGTGATGTTGGCCCATATTAACTCCAGTGCTTCCCACAGTTGTGTCAAGTGGGCTGGATGTCCTTTTGGGTGGTGGACCGTTCTTGATAAACACGAGAAACTGTTGAGCCTGAAAAACCCAGCAGCGTTGCAGTTCTTGACACAAACCGGTGAGCCTGGTACCTACTACCATAACCCTGTTCAAAGGCACTTCAATCTTCCACCCCTCCAGAACCACCTGATAAACCCCTACCCTACTTGATGGTAATAGCGCTCCTTGTTGCCCCCTAGTGGCTGGTTTGGAAGGCATTTCCCGACGTCTTCGGGACCTGGGACAGACGTCCAATTTCGAAGTCAATCTTGAACGACCTGGCTGCTAACAAAGTGCTGCTCCCCAAAACACATTGATGTCTGTCTGAAATGTCAGTGTCTGACAGATAGCACACACACACACACACACGCACGCACAAACGCGCACACACACACATGCATAAGCACACACACACACACACATGCATAAGCACACACACACACACATGCATGCATCAGCACACACACACTCACACACACACACTCACACACACACACACACATACATACATACATACATACATACATACATACATACACATACATACTCACTCACTCACTCACTCACACACACACTCACTCTCTCACACACACACACACACACATCCTCAAAATGGGGAACACACGCATGGCATTGATCTAGTCCTCATCACAGCACATCTAAAGGACCATACGTGAGGAATGGCCTGGCGGAGGAAGGAAGAGTGTGAGTGTGTGTGTGAGTGTGTGTGTGTGTGTGTGTGTTTTCTCCCCTAGTGAGTGAGATAGAACCCCATGAGTAATCACACACACAAACGCGCACGCACGCACGCACGCACGCACGCACGCACGCACGCACGCACGCACGCACACACACACACACACACACACACACACACACACACACACACACACACACACACACACACACACACACACACACACACACACACACGGGGAATCTGATACTTAATATTGACGGTCTTCTTTGCCCTGCCAGTTACCCTGACAACGTGCATCCAATTTGATTGGCAGATTGGTATATTTTGGATGTATTGATTTCCTGCCATCTGTGTGAGAGTATGGCTGTCGTCATACGTGTTGTATGATAACATGTCTGTCTGGAGGAAGCGGGTTCTGGAAGCGTGTTATACAGTATGTGTTGTTGGCACATTGTTGTCTTGTTGGTGGATCGGAGAGAAAGAGAGTGAGGGGGGAGAGAGAGTGAGAGAGAGTGAGGGGGGAGAGAGAGTGAGGGGGAGAATGGGAGTGAGGGGGAGAGAGAGTGAGGGGGGAGAAAGAGAGTGAGGGGGGAGAGAGAGGAGAGAGAGAGTGAGGGGGGAGAGAGAGTGAGAGAGAGTGAGGGGGGAGAGGGAGTGAGGGAGTGAGGGGGAGAGAGAGTGAGTGGGGAGAAAGAGAGTGAGGGGGGAGAAAGAGGGTGAGGGGGCGAGAGAGTGAGGGGGAGAAAGGGAGTGAGGGGGAGAGAGAGTGAGGGGGGAGAAAGGGAGTGAGGGGGAGAGAGAGTGAGGGGGGCGAGAGAGTGAGGGGGGCGAGAGAGTGAGGGGGAGAGAGAGAGAGGAGGAGAAAGAGAGTGAGGGGGAGAGAGAAAGAGTGAGGGGGAGAGAGAGAGAGAGAGAGTGAGGGGGGAGAGTGAGGGGGAGAATGGGAGTGAGGGGGACAGAGAGTGAGGGGGGAGAAAGATAGTGAGGGGGGAGAAAGGGAGTGAGGGGGAGAGAGAGTGAGGGGGAGAATGGGAGAGAGAGTGAGGGAGGAGAAAGAGTGAGGGGGAGAGAGAAAGAGTGAGAGAGAGTGAGGGGGGAGAGAGAGAGTGAGGGGGAGAATGGGAGTGAGGGGAGAGAGAGTGAGGGGGGAGAGAGAGTGAGTGGGAGAATGGGAGTGAGCGGGAGAGAGAGTGAGGGGGGAGAGAGAGTGAGGGGGAGAGAGAGTGAGGGGGGAGAGAGAGTGAGGGGGAGAATGGGAGAGAGAGTGAGGGAGGAGAAAGAGTGAGGGGGAGAGAGAAAGAGTGAGGGGGAGAGAGAGTGAGGGGGGAGAGAGAGTGAGGGGGAGAATGGGAGTGAGGGGAGAGAGAGTGGGGGGGGAGAGAGAGTGAGTGGGAGAATGGGAGTGAGCGGGAGAGAGAGTGAGGGGGGAGAGAGAGTGAGGGGGAGAGAGAGTGAGGGGGGAGAGAGAGAGTGAGGGGGGAGAAAGGGAGTGATGGGGGAGAGAGAGTGAGGGGGAGAGAGAGTGAGGGAGAGTGAGGGAGAGCTGACAAGGTACAAATCTGTTGTTCTGCCCCTGAACAGGCAGTTTACCCACTGTTCCTAGACTGTCATTGATAATAAGAATTTGTTCTTAACTGACTTGCCTAGTTAAATAAAGGTCAATTAAAAATATCTATAAATACCCCCTCTAGTTAAGTAGTTATTCCTATTCTTTATGCGGCCATGCCATTCAGACAACATATTGCTTAGTTTTACCTTTTCATTTCAGTTGTACATAGCCAAATTGTTCAAAATCTATGTAGTCCATACCAGAGCCATGTATTTAGAATGACTATATCGAAATACATGGCTGTTGGCCCGAACCCTTATAAAATGATTACTGCTGTGAAACCTTGTCCTTCCTGGTTGAGGTAACTTCAGGAAAAATATCATCTGAAATCCTCCTGTCAAGTGGACCTTTTGTGGAAATAATTGATCAGATTGCCACTGTGATTCATAAGATATGGAAGTTTTAAGAATGGCTCTCTATTCCCTATATATTACACTACACTTGACCAGAGCCGTTAGGGCCGTGGTCAGAAATAATGGGCTATAAAGCAAATAGGGTGCCATTCGTGCCGTAGTTAAAATGTCTGTGTTTGGGCCCCCATTGTGAACCCGACAGCGTTTGGGTCCCTACTAGGTCGTTGTGCCTGACCGATAAGGTTCAGTGAAACAGTAATGCTCTGTATTGTCTGTAACTGTGGATGTATAGCCTGCAATAGGTTGTTTCCGTTGTCCAATGGGAGTAGCCTAAAGACGAAAGAAGAATTACAATTAGTCCAATTCATAATTTTGTTCCACTTCCAGCAGGTCAAACAGTTGTTTCATAGTTGGAATGAAACAATAGATAGTGTTGTGGTATGTTTTTAAATGACGAGGTTGGTGCACGTGGAGACACTCAGCACAGGAAAGTAAGGGAAACATGACATGGATATACCAGTGAAGATAGCCTGGTCTCAGATCTGTTAGTGCTGTCTTGACAAATCATGTGGCCATTAGGTAAGACAATGCAAACAGATCTGGGACCAGGTTATAAGACCGTTAGATAACCAAATCACCTTCTCCCAATGCCTTTTTTTTTAGAATGAATCAAAGATGTACAATAACGTGCTAGAAAAGCTTCCTAACACTTGTCCTGTTTTTGTTGTTGTTGTTGCTTTGATCTATATTTGTACTATTTGACACCATCAAGACACCCTAGTGATGTCAGCAGGCTAAAATGGCCGCCACTCTTCCCGGGAGTAGAGGAGAAGAGAAAGAGGCTACATCAAAGTCTTTGTTGAAGTGTATGTGAGTGAAGGCAAGGTAGCTTTGTTCCTTTCATCCACCTGCTCTCCTTGGTCAACAGTCCTGTTGGGCTGGAAATTAGGAGGAAACAGAGCATTATTATAGACTAGAGCCAGACTTTCAATACAACCACCCAGGTTTCATTCTCTGCTGCTCGGGGTCTTTGGTTCAAAGCCTTTGGTGTCATGTTAGAACTACAAGAACACGATTAAAGATTCTTAGAACTACAAGAACACGATTAAAGATTCTTAGAACTACAAGAACACGATTAAAGATTCTTAGAACTACAAGAACACGATTAAAGATTCTTAGAACTACAAGAACACGATTAAAGATTCTTAGAACTACAAGAACACGAATAAAGATTCTTAGAACTACAAGAACACGATTAAAGATTCTTAGAACTACAAGAACACGATTAAAGATTCTTAGAACTACAAGAACACGAATAAAGATGATCTTTTTTGATTCTTCACTTCCTTGTGGTCAGATCATCCATTTTCAACCTGTTTAACCAATGTCTGTTACAACCATATGTTACCGTTTTATATAAACAGTACATACGGTATCTATAAACTAATAACTAACTCGTCATTTGACATTTGTTAAAAAACAATGTATAAAACCTGTATGAATACTTTACAATGAAAACTAATGCTTCATGTAGTGTTACCTAATTGTCGTCACCAACGACACAATCACTAAGACACGGTATACAACCTTTGACCCTGGTTACCCTGCGACCCCTTCTCACCTTCCCACCTGTCTTTGACCCCAAGAGAACTAGGCTCTCAGTTAGGGGAAAGCAATCTGATACCAAATGATCCCTAATGCACCCAATTATTAAACAAGCAGAGACATTAAGTATGTGTTGGTTAATGAGAGAGACAGAGAGAGCACCATGGCAGTGTGTCTTATTTAAGGGGAGTTGATTGTTAATTGTTTTCAATCTGTAGCAGCATCTTTTAATTAGGTTGTTTGTGTTTCCTTCAAGCACCAATAGAGTCACTCAATCTCAGTTATTAAATTGAGAGCCGGTGTTTCTATCTGGTTGAGCTACGTACCGTATCTATAAAGCCTGGCTGTACATCATACCAATGGCAGACTATAAGTAGAGCTACAGGTAGGAGAGCTACAGGTTGGAGAGCTACAGGTAGGAGAGCTACAGGTAGGAGAGCTACAGGTAGGAGAGCTGCAGGTAAGAGAGCTACAGGTAGGAGAGCTACAGGTATGAGAGCTGCAGGGAAGAGAGCTACAGGTAGGAGAGCTACAGGTAGGAGAGCTGCAGGTAGGAGAGCTACAGGTAGGAGAGCTGCAGGTAAGAGAGCTACAGGTAGGAGAGCTACAGGTATGAGAGCTGCAGGGAAGAGAGCTACAGGTAGGAGAGCTACAGGTATGAGAGCTACAGGTAGGAGAGCTACAGGTAGGAGAGCTACAGGTAGGAGAGCTACAGGTAGGAGAGCTACAGGTAGGAGAGCTACAGGTAGGAGAGCTACAGGTTGGAGAGCTACAGGTAGGAGAGCTACAGGTAGGAGAGCTACAGGTAGGAGAGCTACAGGTAGGAGAGCTACAGGTAGGAGAGCTACAGGTAGGATTCATTCTATGATATGTTTGATAAAGTGTATTGATGAGGTTTTTAAACCTTGCATACAGCATGCATTGGTTGAGCAGCGATGAGACATGTAAAATGTATATGCAAATGAGCACCATCAAACTTTCTAACCAAACATACTGTACTTGTTTGTTTACATCACATCTGATGTAATACACGAACCAATAGAAGAAGAGGTCAGCGAGTTGATCTGATGTAGTACACGAACCAATAGAAGAAGAGGTCAGCGAGTTGATCTGATGTAATACACGAACCAATAGAAGAAGAGGTCAGCGAGTTGATCTGATGTAATACACGAACCAATAGAAGAAGAGGTCAGTGAGTTGATCTGATGTAATACACGAACCAATAGAAGAAGTGGTCAGCGAGTTGATCTGATGTAATACACGAACCAATAGAAGAAGAGGTCAGCGAGTTGATCTGATGTAATACACAAACCAATAGAAGAAGAGGTCAGTGAGTTGATCTGATGTAATACACGAACCAATAGAAGAAGAGGTCAGTGAGTTGATCTGATGTAATACACGAACCAATAGAAGAAGAGGTCAGCGAGTTGATCTGATGTAATACACGAACCAATAGAAGAAGAGGTCAGTGAGTTGATCTGATGTAATACACAAACCAATAGAAGAAGAGGTCAGTGAGTTGATCTGATGTAATACACGAACCAATAGAAGTTGTTTTGAAAACAATTATGACATCTTGTAGCTTTCAATTTTCCTCTATTTGGTCCTTGTTGTTTCCCCACCTTGGTGGTTTATATGAGTGGTGAGTGTGTCTTTACAGAGGCAAGGTAATCACACAGCTGCTGTATAAAGCCGCCCATTGAAAAGTAGACAGATGAATACAAGGCTTTACTCTCAATGATAATGTCCCTCTATAGAGCTGCTCCCTGCATCCAGCAGAGATTTATGAAGAGGATCACAAGAGAAATAGACAGGTTTTTTGATGTCCGAGACACGTTATTATTCTGTCGTTTAGAGTTGTTTATGGCGCCCGAGGCCGTATCTCTTGTCTGTTCGTCCTAGAATGATGCAACCACAAAGGGCTGACAATTGACATTTATTATAACGTGGTGAAGGGAAATGTGTAGCCAGCCGAGCAGCCAACAGCGTTCCAGACTAGCTACTTATCTTTCATCACGAAATGTGCCATTGATTCCTGGTGAAATGTTGACATCAAATAAGTCAAAACGGTGTGGCTGACCTTTCTGGATATTCCCGGAGTAAGGAGGAGGAAATAGAAACTGGGAATACCTGCTCAAATTTATTCCACCTTGACATTTTAACACCAGCCCGCCAGATTAGCATTCTGGACCTGGGATGGAGGGGAACATGTCACATGCTTTATTTACTACAGGGAATAGTCCAATTAAATGTGACTTTAAGGCCACTCCAGCCCTGCCACGTTTACATTCTGTTGTCGATATTTTTCATTCATGTTGATGCTTGACACCTTAGTGTCATTTTTTCTCTCACCTAATTTAGGATCAGATTCTACGTCTGTCTGGATTAATTTAGTTTACCTCTGCAAGTCAGGTTTAGGATCAGCTTCTCTCTCTCTCTCTCTCTCTGAAACTAACTCAGCTGACCTCTGCAATTCAGGTTTAGGATCAGCTTCTCTCTCTCTCTCTGAAACTAACTCAGCTGACCTCTGCAAGTCAGGTTTAGGATCAGTTTCTCTCTCTCTCTCTCTCTCTCTCTGAAACTAACTCAGCTGACCTCTGCAAGTCAGGTTTAGGATCAGCTTCTCTCTCTCTCTCTCTCTGAAACTAACTCAGCTGACCTCTGCAATTCAGGTTTAGGATCAGCTTCTCTCTCTCTCTCTCTCTCTGAAACTAACTCAGCTGACCTCTGCAAGTCAGGTTTAGGATCAGCTTCTCTCTCTCTCTCTCTCTCTGAAACTAACTCAGCTGACCTCTGCAAGTCAGGTTTAGGATCAGCTTCTCTCTCTCTCTCTCTCTCTGAAACTAACTCAGCTGACCTCTGCAAGTCAGGTTTAGGATCAGCTTCTCTCTCTCTCTCTCTCTCTGAAACTAACTCAGCTGACCTCTGCAAGTCAGGTTTAGGATCAGCTTCTCTCTCTCTCTCTCTGAAACTAACTCAGCTGACCTCTGCAAGTCAGGTTTAGGATCAGCTTCTCTCTCTCTGAAACTAACTCAGCTGACCTCTGCAAGTCAGGTTTAGGATCAGCTTCTCTCTCTCTCTCTCTCTGAAACTAACTCAGCTGACCTCTGCAAGTCAGGTTTAGGATCAGCTTCTCTCTCTCTCTCTCTGAAACTAACTCAGCTGACCTCTGCAATTCAGGTTTAGGATCAGCTTCTCTCTATCTCTCTCTCTCTCTCTGAAACTAACTCAGCTGACCTCTGCAATTCAGGTTTAGGATCAGCTTCTCTCTCTCTCTCTGAAACTAACTCAGCTGACCTCTGCAAGTCAGGTTTAGGATCAGCTTCTCTCTCTTTCTCTCTGAAACTAACTCAGCTGACCTCTGCAAGTCAGGTTTAGGATCAGCTTCTCTCTCTCTCTCTCTCTCTCTCTGAAACTAACTCAGCTGACCTCTGCAAGTCAGGTTTAGGATCAGCTTCTCTCTCTCTCTCTCTGAAACTAACTCAGCTGACCTCTGCAAGTCAGGTTTAGGATCAGCTTCTCTCTCTCTCTCTCTCTGAAACTAACTCAGCTGACCTCTGCAATTCAGGTTTAGGATCAGCTTCTCTCTCTCTCTCTGAAACTAACTCAGCTGACCTCTGCAAGTCAGGTTTAGGATCAGCTTCTCTCTCTCTCTCTCTCTGAAACTAACTCAGCTGACCTCTGCAATTCAGGTTTAGGATCAGCTTCTCTCTCTCTGAAACTAACTCAGCTGACCTCTGCAATTCAGGTTTAGGATCAGCTTCTCTCTCTCTGAAACTAACTCAGCTGACCTCTGCAATTCAGGTTTAGGATCAGCTTCTCTCTCTCTCTCTGAAACTAACTCAGCTGACCTCTGCAAGTCAGGTTTAGGATCAGCTTCTCTCTCTATCTCTCTCTGAAACTAACTCAGCTGACCTCTGCAATTCAGGTTTAGGATCAGCTTCTCTCTCTCTCTCTGAAACTAACTCAGCTGACCTCTGCAAGTCAGGTTTAGGATCAGCTTCTCTCTCTCTCTCTGAAACTAACTCAGCTGACCTCTGCAAGTCAGGTTTAGGATCAGCTTCTCTCTCTATCTCTCTCTGAAACTAACTCAGCTGACCTCTGCAATTCAGGTTTAGGATCAGCTTCTCTCTCTCTCTCTGAAACTAACTCAGCTGACCTCTGCAATTCAGGTCTAGGATCAGCTTCTATGTCTCTCTCTGAAACGAACTCAGCTGACCTCTAGAATTCAGGTTTAGGATCAGCTTCTCTCTGTCTCTATGAAACGACCTCAGCTGACCTCTAGAATTCAGGTTTGTCTATATTATATCAAGACCGACAGTCAATTCTCTCTGTAGCTAGACTAGGAATGGGTCCCTAATGGCACCATATTCCCTACCTAGTGTACTATCCTGTCTCAACCCTACTCTGTGTTGATGGGGGGGGGGGGGGGGGTGAATGTACTATCCTGTCTCAACCCTACTCTGTGTTGATGGGGGGGCAATGTACTATCCTGTCTCATCCCTACTCTGTGTTGATGGGGGGGTGGGGGGGGGGGGGGGGGGGGGGTGAAAGTACTATCCTGTCTCAACCCTACTCTGTGTTGATGGGAGGTGAATGTACTATCCTGTCTCAACCCTACTCTGTGTTGATGGGGGGGCAATGTACTATCCTGTCTCATCCCTACTCTGTGTTGATGGGGGGGCAATGTACTATCCTGTCTCAACCCTACTCTGTGTTGATGGGAGGTGAATGTACGATCCTGTCTCAACCCTACTCTGTGTTGATGGGGGGGGGGGGGGGGGGTGAATGTACTATCCTGTCTCAACCCTACTCTGTGTTGATGGGGGGGGGTGAATGTACTATCCTGTCTCAACCCTACTCTGTGTTGATGGGAGGTGAATGTACTATCCTGTCTCAACCCTACTCTGTGTTGATGGGGTTGGGGGGGTGAATGTACTATCCTGTCTCAACCCTACTCTGTGTTGATGGGGGGGGGGGGGGGGGGTGAATGTACTATCCTGTCTCAACCCTACTCTGTGTTGATGGGGGTGGGGGGGGTGAAAGTACTATCCTGTCTCAACCCTACTCTGTGTTGATGGGGGGGGGGGGGGGGTGAATGTACTATCCTGTCTCAACCCTACTCTGTGTTGATGGGGTTGGGGGGGTGAATGTACTATCCTGTCTCAACCCTACTCTGTGTGATGGGGGGGGGGGGGGGGTGAATGTACTATCCTGTCTCAACCCTACTCTGTGTTGATGGGGGGGGGGGGGGGTGAATGTACTATCCTGTCTCAACCCTACTCTGTGTTGATGGGGGGGAGGGGTGAAAGTACTATCCTGTCTCAACCCTACTCTGTGTTGA
>NC_092148.1:2412903-2467903 GCF_045791955.1 Oncorhynchus clarkii lewisi | reverse complement strand
ACCGTGCTGCCAGGCTCCAGGTTTAAACGCCTACGTTCAGTCAGCTTTCCGTGATTCATCCAAGAGGCTACATGTCCCAAATTATGGCACCCTCTTTCCCTATATAGTGCACTACTTGGCACATTGTTTCTCTATATAGTGCACTACTTGGCACCTTGTTTCTCTATATAGTGCACTACTTGGCACCCTCTTTCCCTATATAGTGCACTAATTGGCACCTTGTTTCTCTATATAGTGCACTACTTTTGACCAGAGCCCTGTGGATGCACTATCAAGGGAATAGGCCGTTTGGGACACAGTCAAACACTCCCTCAGTTATCCAGCCTTACTGTTATCAGTAGTGGATAAGGATCTCATCTTTATCAGTAGTGGATAAGGATCTCATCTTTATCAGTAGTGGATAAGGATCTTACCTTTATCAGTAGTGGATAAGGATCTCACCGTTATCAGTAGTGAATAAGGATGTCATCTTGATCAGTAGTGGATAAGGATCTCACCTTTATCAGTAGTGGATAAGGATCTTACATTTATCAGTAGTGGATAAGGATCTCACCTTTATCAGTAGTGGATAAGGATCTTATCTTTATCAGTAGTGGATAAGGATCTCACCTTTATCAGTAGTGGATAAGGATCTTATCTTTATCAGTAGTGGATAAGGATCTCACCTTTATCAGTAGTGAATAAGGATCTCATCTTGATCAGTAGTGGATAAGGATCTCACCTTTATCAGTAGTGGATAAGGATCTTACCTTTATCAGTAGTGGATAAGGATCTTACCTTTATCAGTAGTGGATAAGGATCCTTTATCAGTAGTGGATAAGGATCCTTTATCAGTAGTGGATAAGGATCTTACCTTTATCAGTAGTGGATAAGGATCTCACCTTTATCAGTAGTGGATAAGGATCCTTTATCAGTAGTGGATAAGGATCTCACCTTTATCAGTAGTGGATAAGGATCTTATCTTTATCAGTAGTGGATAAGGATCTTACCTTTATCAGTAGTGGATAAGGATCTCACCGTTATCAGTACTGAATAAGGATGTCATCTTGATCAGTAGTGGATAAGGATCTCACCTTTATCAGTAGTGGATAAGGATCTTACATTTATCAGTAGTGGATAAGGATCCTTTATCAGTAGTGGATAAGGATCCTTTATCAGTAGTGTATAAGGATCCTTTATCAGTAGTGGATAAGGATCTTATCTTTATCAGTAGTGGATAAGGATCTCACCTTTATCAGTAGTGAATAAGGATCTCATCTTGATCAGTAGTGGATAAGGATCTCACCTTTATCAGTAGTGGATAAGGATCTTACCTTTATCAGTAGTGGATAAGGATCTTACCTTTATCAGTAGTGGATAAGGATCCTTTATCAGTAGTGGATAAGGATCTTATCTTTATCAGTAGTGGATAAGGATCTCACCTTTATCAGTAGTGGATAAGGATCCTTTATCAGTAGTGGATAAGGATCTCACCTTTATCAGTAGTGGATAAGGATCTTATCTTTATCAGTAGTGGATAAGGATCTTATCTTTATCAGTAGTGGATAAGGATCTTATCTTTATTGGTAGTGGATAAGGATCTTATCTTTATCAGTAGTGGATAAGGATCTCATCTTTATCGGTAGTGGATAAGGATCCTTTATCAGTAGTGGATAAGGATCCTTTATCAGTAGTGGATAAGGATCCTTTATCAGTAGTGGATAAGGATCCTTTATCAGTAGTGGATAAGGATCTTATCTTTATCAGTAGTGGATAAGGATCTTATCTTTATTGGTAGTGGATAAGGATCTCATCTTTATCTGTAGTGGATAAGGATCCTTTATCAGTAGTGGATAAGGATCCTTTATCAGTAGTGGATAAGGATCCTTTATCAGTAGTGGATAAGGATCCTTTATCAGTAGTGGATAAGGATCTTACCTTTATCAGTAGT
This sequence comes from Oncorhynchus clarkii lewisi, assembly GCF_045791955.1. Classification (NCBI taxonomy): domain Eukaryota; kingdom Metazoa; phylum Chordata; class Actinopteri; order Salmoniformes; family Salmonidae; genus Oncorhynchus; species Oncorhynchus clarkii. The sequence goes on along the minus strand of NC_092148.1, from coordinate 2,465,973 downwards.
GGATAAGGATCCTTTATCAGTAGTGGATAAGGATCCTTTATCAGTAGTGGATAAGGATCTCACCTTTATCAGTAGTGGATAAGGATCCTTTATCAGTAGTGGATAAGGATCTCACCTTTATCAGTAGTGGATAAGGATCTTATCTTTATCAGTAGTGGATAAGGATCTTATCTTTATCAGTAGTGGATAAGGATCTTATCTTTATCAGTAGTGGATAAGGATCTTATCTTTATTGGTAGTGGATAAGGATCTCATCTTTATCGGTAGTGGATAAGGATCCTTTATCAGTAGTGGATAAGGATCCTTTATCAGTAGTGGATAAGGATCCTTTATCAGTAGTGGATAAGGATCCTTTATCAGTAGTGGATAAGGATCCTTTATCAGTAGTGGATAAGGATCTTATCTTTATCAGTAGTGGATAAGGATCTCACCTTTATCAGTAGTGGATAAGGATCTCACCTTTATCAGTAGTGAATAAGGATCTCATCTTTATCAGTAGTGGATAAGGATCTTACCTTTATCAGTAGTGGATAAGGATCTCACCGTTATCAGTAGTGAATAAGGATGTCATCTTGATCAGTAGTGGATAAGGATCTCACCTTTATCAGTAGTGGATAAGGATCTTACATTTATCAGTAGTGGATAAGGATCTCACCTTTATCAGTAGTGGATAAGGATCTTATCTTTATCAGTAGTGGATAAGGATCTCACCTTTATCAGTAGTGGATAAGGATCTTATCTTTATCAGTAGTGGATAAGGATCTCACCTTTATCAGTAGTGAATAAGGATCTCATCTTGATCAGTAGTGGATAAGGATCTCACCTTTATCAGTAGTGGATAAGGATCTTACCTTTATCAGTAGTGGATAAGGATCTTACCTTTATCAGTAGTGGATAAGGATCCTTTATCAGTAGTGGATAAGGATCCTTTATCAGTAGTGGATAAGGATCTTATCTTTATCAGTAGTGGATAAGGATCTCACCTTTATCAGTAGTGGATAAGGATCCTTTATCAGTAGTGGATAAGGATCTCACCTTTATCAGTAGTGGATAAGGATCTTATCTTTATCAGTAGTGGATAAGGATCTTACCTTTATCAGTAGTGGATAAGGATCTCACCGTTATCAGTAGTGAATAAGGATGTCATCTTGATCAGTAGTGGATAAGGATCTCACCTTTATCAGTAGTGGATAAGGATCTTACATTTATCAGTAGTGGATAAGGATCCTTTATCAGTAGTGGATAAGGATCCTTTATCAGTAGTGTATAAGGATCCTTTATCAGTAGTGGATAAGGATCTTATCTTTATCAGTAGTGGATAAGGATCTCACCTTTATCAGTAGTGGATAAGGATCTTATCTTTATCAGTAGTGGATAAGGATCTTATCTTTATTGGTAGTGGATAAGGATCTTATCTTTATCAGTAGTGGATAAGGATCTCATCTTTATCGGTAGTGGATAAGGATCCTTTATCAGTAGTGGATAAGGATCCTTTATCAGTAGTGGATAAGGATCCTTTATCAGTAGTGGATAAGGATCCTTTATCAGTAGTGGATAAGGATCTTATCTTTATTGGTAGTGGATAAGGATCTCATCTTTATCGGTAGTGGATAAGGATCCTTTATCAGTAGTGGATAAGGATCCTTTATCAGTAGTGGATAAGGATCCTTTATCAGTAGTGGATAAGGATCTTATCTTTATCAGTAGTGGATAAGGATCTTATCTTTATTGGTAGTGGATAAGGATCTTATCTTTATCAGTAGTGGATAAGGATCTCATCTTTATCGGTAGTGGATAAGGATCCTTTATCAGTAGTGGATAAGGATCCTTTATCAGTAGTGGATAAGGATCCTTTATCAGTAGTGGATAAGGATCTTATCTTTATCAGTAGTGGATAAGGATCTTATCTTTATTGGTAGTGGATAAGGATCTCATCTTTATCGGTAGTGGATAAGGATCCTTTATCAGTAGTGGATAAGGATCCTTTATCAGTAGTGGATAAGGATCCTTTATCAGTAGTGGATAAGGATCTTATCTTTATCAGTAGTGAATAAGGATCTTATCTTTATTGGTAGTGGATAAGGATCTCATCTTTATCGGTAGTGGATAAGGATCCTTTATCAGTAGTGGATAAGGATCCTTTATCAGTAGTGGATAAGGATCCTTTATCAGTAGTGGATAAGGATCCTTTATCAGTAGTGGATAAGGATCCTTTATCAGTAGTGGATAAGGATCCTTTATCAGTAGTGGATAAGGATCCTTTATCAGTAGTGGATAAGGATCCTTTATCAGTAGTGGATAAGGATCTTACCTTTATCAGTAGTGGATAAGGATCTCGTGAGAACACTCAGCCCAATCAATAAAATAATCTGATTTCCAGTCACTTCAATGTGTCAAGAGGTAACATCAACAGCAACATGAAGTCAGTCATGTAAGTTAGTTCCAGAAGTCAGTAGTGTGTCGCTCTGTAGTGACATTCATTCATCATGTATGCAGCTGGGGACGTTCTGATTGGCTTAACCTTCAGTGGTGCGAGGATCGAGTCTTTAGGGATCCCTATGGGAACCCTAGTCTAACGCCCTGTAATCAGCAAAGCCTCGAAAGTGTCTCTAACTAACAAGACAGTGCAATGGGCCCGGCCCGGTTGCTTCCAGGCAAAGTGATGTCATATTGTTTAATTAGTGGAGATTGAGGACCTCACTCATCTCAGTTTTGCTGGAATCCACTCTGCCTGGGGCGACAAGAGGAAGTGAGTTTTGCTGGAATCCATTCTGCCTGGGGCGACAAGAGGAAGTGAGTTTTGCTGGAATCCATTCTGCCTGGGGCGACAAGAGGAAGTGAGTTTTGCTGGAATCCATTCTGCCTGGGGCGACAAGAGGAAGTGAGTTTAAAAACACATTTAAAAAGATGAATGTCAGAGAAGCATTTAGACAAATAACAATACTGCTACCTGTCAGATCCACTTTCCCCCCCTCCCTCCCTCCCTCCCTCCCTCCCTCCCTCCCTCCCTCCCTCCCTATGATAAGAGGAAATAAAACACTGTGATAAGAGGAAATACAACACTATGATAAGAGGAAATACAACACTATGATAAGAGGAAATACAACACTATGATAAGAGGAAATACAACACTATGATAAGAGGAAATACAACACTATGATAAGAGGAAATACAACACTATGATAAGAGGAAATACAACACTATGATAAGAGGAAATACAACACTATGATAAGAGGAAATACAACACTATGATAAGAGGAAATACAACACTATGATAAGAGGAAATACAACACTATGATAAGAGGAAATACAACACTATGATAAGAGGAAATACAACACTATGATAAGAGGAAATACAACACTATGATAAGAGGAAATACAACACTATGATAAGAGGAAATACAACACTGTGATAAGAGGAAATACAACACTGTGATAAGAGGAAATACAACACTATGATAAGAGGAAATACAACACTGTGATAAGAGGAAATACAACACTATGATAAGAGGAAATACAACACTATGATAAGAGGAAATACAACACTGTGATAAGAGGAAATACAACACTATGATAACAGGAAATACAACACTATGATAACAGGAAGTGAAACACTAACTGATAACAGGAAGTGAAACACTAACTGATAACAGGAAGTGAAACACTAACTGATAACAGGAAGTGAAACACTAACTGATAACAGGAAGTTAAACACTAACTGATAACAGGAAGTGAAACACTAACTGATAACAGGAAGTGAAACACTAACTGATAACAGGAAGTTAAACAAGTGCATACATAGTCGATGACACGTTGGGGTAAAGTGTTCCCCAATTCCCAGTAGTGCTTGTTGTTTCTATATTTGTTTATCTGCCAGTGTTTTCTCTATCAAATATGCCTTACTGAAGATCTCAACAAGCCTTATGGACATAGTTAAGGGGACGCTAGTTAATGCATGACTGTACGACTCTGCATGGGGATTTGTATTGATGATGATATGTGCATAATAATTGGGTAAAGAGTAGGAAGCTAGTTCAATAGTGACTCCATCCATATAAAGTGTGCGTACACTCTACCACATCTTTCTCAACACTACAGAGATGAGCACGACCGCAGGGCCACAGCCAGACCACGGTCGACAGCCACAGACGGATGGTCATCGACACCATATCCCCTTCCTGTTTGGTTCCTACATACACTACCTTACCAAATGTATGTGGACACCTGCTCATTGACCATCTCCTTCCAAAATCATTGGCGTTAATATGGAGTTGGTCCCCCCTTTGCTGCTATAACAGCCTCCATTCTTCTGGGAAGGCTTTCCACTAGATGTTGGAACATTGCTGCGGGGACTTGCTTCCATTCAGCCACAAGAGCATTAGTAAGGTCGGGTACTGATATTGGGCGATTAGGCCTGGCTCGCAGTCGACGTTCCAATTCATCCCAAAGGTCTTCGATGTGGTTGAGGTCAGGGCACTTTGCAGGCCAGTCAAGTTCTTCCACACGGATCTCGACAAACCATTTCTGTATGGACCTCGCTTTGTGCACGGGGGCATCGTCATGCTGAAACAGGAAAGGGCCTTCCCCAAACTATTGCCACAAAGTTGGGAGCACAGAATCATCTAGAATGTAATTGAATGCGGTTGCGTTGAGATTTCCCTTCACTGGAACTAAGAGGCCCGAACCTTGAAAAATAGCACCAGACCATTATTCCTCCTCCACCAATCTTTACAGTTGGTGCTATGGATTGGGGCAGGTAGCGTTCTCCTGGCATCCAGGAGAATCTTAGGCTTGTGTGCGGCTGCTGGGCCATGGAAACCCATTTCATGAAGCTCCCAATTATCAGTTTTGGCGCCGACGTTGCTTCCAGAGGCAGTTTGGAACTTGGTAGTGAGTGTTGCAACTGAGGACAGGTGATTTTTAAGCGCTATGCGCTTCAGCATTCGGCCGTTCCATTCTTTGAGCTTGTGTGGCTTACCACTTTGCGGCTGAGCCGTTGTTGCTCCTAGATGTTTTCTCTTCATATTAACAGCACTTACAGTTGACCGGGTCAGCTCTGTCTGCGCATACATTTGACAAACTGACTTGTTGGAAAGGTGGCATCCTATGACGGTGCCACGTTGAAAGTCACTGAGATCTTCAGTAAGGCCATTCTACAGTCAATGTTTGTCTATGGAGATTGCATGGATGTGTGCTCGATTTTGTACACCTGTCAGGAACAGGTGTGGCAGAAATATCGTAGTCCACTAAACTGAAGGGATGTCCACATACTGTTTGTTTATATATAGTGTAAATTCATTAAGCATTCATCTGATATAGACTGTTTTGAGTTATCCTGATTTAGTAATGATATGTGGTGAATCTGTATTATCAGAGAGTTCAGAGAGTACAGAGAGTCAATAGAGTCCAGAGTTCAGAGAGTCAATAGAGTTCAGAGAGTCAATAGAGTTCAGAGTTCAGAGAGTACAGAGAGTCAATAGCGTTCAGAGAGTCAATAGAGTCCAGAGTTCAGAGAGTCAGTAGAGTCCAGAGTTCAGAGAGTCAATAGAGTTCAGAGAGTTCAGAGAGTCAATAGAGTCCAGAGTTCAGAGAGTTCAGAGAGTCAATAGAGTCCAGAGTTCAGAGAGTCCAGAGTTCAGAGAGTTCAGAGAGTCAATAGAGTCCAGAGTTCAGAGAGTTCAGAGTTCAGAGAGTTCAGAGAGTCGATAGAGTCCAGAGTTCAGAGAGTCCAGAGTTCAGAGAGTTCAGAGAGTCAATAGAGTCCAGAGTTCAGAGAGTTCAGAGTTCAGAGAGTTCAGAGAGTTCAGAGTTCAGAGAGTTCAGAGAGTCCAGAGTTCAGAGAGTTCAGAGTTCAGAGAGTTCAGAGAGTTCAGAGTTCAGAGAGTTCATTGCAGAAAATGCTATATTGAATGTACTTTACTAGGGAAGCTTGCTAAGTTTATTTTGGTGTCTCATTCTCTCCCATAATGGAACCGTTGAAACAACAACAAAAAAACAACAAGCCCGTGCTCTAAAGATGTGTACAGAATCTGTGTACGAGTCTTGCAGTTTGTGGCAGGAAGGGCTCTCTCTGTGTGTGTAATTGCACTCAGCATGTGGTAAACAGCTATTACAACTTGACAAGCTGTGATTTCATACTCCCAAGGATGAAGAGAGAGACCGCATCCCCAAAATGGCACCCTATGCTCCTACGTGGTACGTACTTCTTTTAACCAGGAAGTGCATTTGCATAGCTAATAGGGGGGGGGGTTCCGTTTGGGACTCGGGCCCAGAGACAAAGCCTCATTCCTCAGCGTCTTATAGCCTGTTACATGAATGTCCCTCAGCTTCAATCCAGCTTCAATCCTATTCCTCCTCTTCCTCTTTTTCCAGATCCACTCCTTAGAGATGTTCCAGACTTTTTAATCATTTACAAAACAGGAGAAATGGGAGAAACTGAAATTCTTATTTTTAGTAGTGGTGTTGGTGTTATGGTTGCGGTTGGTTAAAACAGAATGTTTAATGATTGCCGATGGGGCCGTTGCATTAATCCCATTTATGTGCGGTGAGACCCTTCAGATGTGCTCGTACCCGTGGCAACCAGGGAGGGAGGGGGAGAGTGGGGTGGGGGAGTCAGGGGAGAGTGGGTGGGGTGGCGGGGGAAACTACACCCCTCTTTGTTGCACCACTTGTTAACAGCTAAAACCTTACTACTAAGGAAAGTAACAACTTCTGACAGAATCATCCCTTGACATTACAGGTCCTGCATGCCACAGCTCTGACCATTAGAGAGAGTGTTTAAATGTGCGTAACGCTGTCATTAACACAGATCACTGCGTCTGTCTGGCAATACTACGCAGCAGGGGATTCTGTTAGCTGCTAAAACAGTTGACCTCCAAGTGACAGGTCACCCGGGGTTAACATTATGCTTTCCCATCGTCACTCTCTCTAGGTCAGGGGTCAGGGGTTAGGCAAGGGACAGTTTACTGGAAGTCTAAATAAGAAATTACTTTGTATACCACAAGCCAGGGCTCTCTAACCCTGTTCCTAGAGAACTACCCTCCTGTTGGTTTTCACTCCCACCCTGTTCCTAGAGAACTACCCTCCTGTAGGTTTTCACTCCAACCCTGTTCCTAGAGAACTACCCTCCTGTAGGTTTTCACTCCAACCCTGTTCCTGGAGAGAAACCCTCCTGTAGGATTTAACTCCAACCCTGTTCCTGGAGAACTACCCTCCTGTAGGTTTTCACTCCAACCCTGTTCCTGGAGAACTACCCTCCTGTAGGTTTTCACTCCAACCCTGTTCCTGGAGAAATACCCTCCTGTAGGTTTGAACTCCAACACTGTTCCTGGAGAACTACCCTCCTGTAGGTTTTCACTCTAACCCTGTTTCCTAGAGAACTACCCTCCTGTAGGTTTTCACTCCAACCCTGTTTCCTAGAGAACTACCCTCCCGTATATTTTCACTCTAACCCTGTTTCCTAGAGAACTACCCTCCTGTAGGTTTTCACTCCAACCCTGTTTCCTAGAGAACTACCCTCCTGTAGGTTTTCACTCCAACCCTGTTTCCTGGAGAACTACCCTCCTGTAGGTTTTCACTCCAACCCTGTTTCCTGGAGAACTACCCTCCTGTAGGTTTTCATTCCAACCCTGTTTCCTAGAGAACTACCCTCCTGTAGGTTTTCACTCCAACCCTGTTTCCTAGAGAACTACCCTCCTGTAGGTTTTCACTCCAACCCTGTTTCCTAGAGAACTACCCTCCTGTAGGTTTTCACTCCAACCCTGTTCCTGGAGAGAAACCCTCCTGTAGGATTTAACTCCAACCCTGTTCCTGGAGAACTACCCTCCTGTAGGTTTTCACTCCAACCCTGTTCCTGGAGAACTACCCTCCTGTAGGTTTTCACTCCAACCCTGTTCCTGGAGAGAAACCCTCCTGTAGGATTTAACTCCAACCCTGTTCCTGGAGAGAAACCCTGTCCCAATGTGTATCTGTCCCAATGTGATACCACAGATTGATGTTAACTACCAGTTGTGTATATGTCCCAATGTGATACCACAGATTGATGTTAACTACCAGTTGTGTATCTGTCCCAATGTGATACCACAGATTGATGTTTACTACCAGTTGTGTATCTGTCCCAATGTGATACCACAGATTGATGTTTACTACCAGTTGTGTATCTGTCCCAATGTAATACCACAGATTGATGTTTACTACCAGTTGTTTATCTGTTCCAAAGTGATACCACAGATTGATGTTTACTACCAGTTGTGTACCTGTCCCCAAGTGATACCACAGATTGATGTTAACTACCAGTTGTGTATCTGTCCCAAAGTGATACCACAGATTGATGTTAACTACCAGTTGTGTATCTGTCCCAAAGTGATACCACAGATTGATGTTTACTACCAGTTGTGTATCTGTCCCAATGTGATACCACAGATTGATGTTAACTACCAGTTGAGTATCTGTCCCAAAGTGATACCACAGATTGATGTTTACTACCAGTTGTGTACCTGTCCCAATGTGATACCACAGATTGATGTTAACTACCAGTTGTGTATCTGTCCCAAAGTGATACCACAGATTGATGTTAACTACCAGTTGAGTATCTGTCCCCAAGTGATACCACAGATTGATGTTAACTACCAGTTGAGTATCTGTCCCAAAGTGATACCACAGATTGATGTTAACTACCAGTTGTGTATCTGTCCCAAAGTGATACCACAGATTGATGTTAACTACCAGTTGTGTATCTGTCCCAAAGTGATACCACAGATTGATGTTAACTACCAGTTGAGTATCTGTCCCAAAGTGATACCACAGATTGATGTTAACTACCAGTTGTTTATCTGTTCCAAAGTGATACCACCTCTCTCTTTCTGCTTCACTGAAGTGGTGCTAGGCCACATTAACACCTCTCTCTTTCTGCTTCACTGAAGTGGTGCTAGGCCACATTAACACCTCTCTCTTTCTGCTTCACTGAAGTGGTGCTAGGCCACATTAACACCTCTCTCTTTCTGCTTCACTGAAGTGGTGCTAGGCCACATTAACACCTCTCTCTTTCTGCTTCACTGAAGTGGTGCTAGGCCACATTAACACCTCTCTCTTTCTGCTTCACTGAAGTGGTGCTAGGCCACATTAACACCTCTCTCTTTCTGCTTCACTGAAGTGGTGCTAGGCCACATTAACACCTCTCTCTTTCTGCTTCACTGAAGTGGTGCTAGACCACATTAACACCTCTCTCTTTCTGCTTCACTGAAGTGGTGCTAGGCCACATTAACACCTCTCTCTTTCTGCTTCACTGAAGTGGTGCTAGACCACATTAACACCTCTCTCTTTCTGCTTCACTGAAGTGGTGCTAGGCCACATTAACACCTCTCTCTTTCTGCTTCACTGAAGTGGTGCTAGGCCACATTAACACCTCTCTCTCTCTGCTTCACTGAAGTGGTGCTAGGCCACATTAACACCTCTCTCTCTCTGCTTCACTGAAGTGGTGCTAGGCCACATTAACACCTCTCTCTTTCTGCTTCACTGAAGTGGTGCTAGACCACATTAACACCTCTCTCTCTCTGCTTCACTGAAGTGGTGCTAGGCCACATTAACACCTCTCTCTCTCTGCTTCACTGAAGTGGTGCTAGACCACATTAACACCTCTCTCTCTCTGCTTCACTGAAGTGGTGCTAGGCCACATTAACACCTCTCTCTTTCTGCTTCACTGAAGTGGTGCTAGGCCACATTAACACCTCTCTCTTTCTGCTTCACTGAAGTGGTGCTAGACCACATTAACACCTCTCTCTTTCTGCTTCACTGAAGTGGTGCTAGACCACATTAACACCTATCTCTTTCTGCTTCACTGAAGTGGTGCTAGACCACATTAACACCTCTCTCTTTCTGCTTCACTGCCTATTTTAATGAGCTGCTGTTTACTCTCTAGACCTCTAGCCACAATAGCAGGGAATTCGTCCCAAATGGCACCCTATTCCCTATATAGTGCACTACTTTTGACCAGATCCCTATATAGGGAATAGGGTGCCATTTGGAATGCAACTCCATGTTGTAAGCTATGTCTGTTCACCCTCGTGGGTTTGTGTCAGTTTGTTTCAATCATTCTCAACAGCTTCAGCGTTTCGCAGGCAGGCAGCATTGCCGTGGTGACAGATGGAAGAAGGGGGGGAGGGAAAGTAGGGAGGAGAAGGGAGGCTGTTGTGTTTTTGTCTAAATTCATAGTTAATCAAAATGTAAAACTGCCATATGTTGACCTGCAAGGGAATGTGCCATATGTTTGTAAATGATCTGGATGCTTGTAGATTTTATGGCTCGTCTAAAACTGTACTTTTGTGTTATTGCAAATATCGTCCTCTACGCCCCAGCAGTCTGGGAGTTGTGTCCCAAGTGCCAACCCGTTCCCCATGGGCCCTGGTCTAAAGTAGTGCACTACAGTACATAGTGGATAGGGTGCCATTTGGGATGGAATTCTGGTGAGGTGGAGACTGAGTCATTAGCATTATCAGCATAATGAACAGCTCTGCACGGCTTCTACACCTCCGTACTGGCGAACATTGCCTCCCTGTCTCCCTCCCTGCCTGTCTCCCTCCCTGCCTGCCTCTCTGTCTGCCTGTCTCCCTCCCTGCCTCCCTCCCTGCCTCCCTGCCTCCCTCCCTGCCTCCCTGCCTGCCTCCCTCCCTGCCTCCCTCTTTGCCTGTCTCCCTCCCTGCCTCCCTCCCTGCCTCCCTGTCTGCCTGCCTCCCTCCCTCCCTGCCTCCATGCCTCCCTGCCTCCCTGCCTGCCTCCCTCCCTGCCTCCCTCTTCGCCTGTCTCCCTCCCTGCCTCCCTCCCTGCCTCCCTGTCTGTCTGCCTGCCTCCCTCCCTCCCTCCCTCCCTCCCTCCCTCCCTCCCTCCCTCCCTCCCTCCTTCCCTCCCTCCCTCCCTCCCTGTGTGTGTGTCTGTGTGTGTCTGTGTCTGTGTCTGTGTGTGTGTGTGTGTGTCTGTCTGTCTGTCTGTCTGTCTGTCTGTCTGTCTCCCTGCCTGTCTCCCTCCCTCCATGCCTGTCTCCCACCTGTCTGTCTGTCTGTGTCTGTCTGTCTGTCTGTCTCCCTCCCTGTCTCCCTGCCTGTCTCCCTGCCTGTCTCCCTCCCTCCCTCCCTCCCTCCCTCCCTCCCTGCTATGATCCCTTATTGAAGTCACTTGTTAAATCCACTTCAATCAGTGTAGATGAAGGGGAGGAGACGGGGTTAAAGTAGGATTTTTAAGCCTTGAGACAGTTGAGACATGAATTGTGTGTGTGTGTCATTCAGAGGGTGAATGGACAAGACAACAGATTGAAGTGCCTTTGAACAGGGGTATGGTAGTAGGTACCAGGCTCACCGGTTTGTGTCAAGAACTGCAACGCTTCTGGGTTTTTCACTTTCAATAGTTTCCCGTGTTTATCAAGAACGGTCCACCACCCAAAAGGACATCCAGCCCACTGGACACAACTGTGGGAAGCACTGGAGTCAATATGGGCCAACATCAATGTGGAACGCTTTCGACACCTCGTAGAGTCCATCCCCAGACAAATTGAGTCTGTTCTGAGGCCAAAAGGGGGAGGGGGGGCAACTCAATATTAGGAAAGTGTTCTTAATGTTTTGTACACTCGATACACAGTTGTGTAAATTATGTGGGATAAAGACGTCTGCTAAATGGACCATGTTATTATTGATGTGCCTCGTTGCTGTTGTTCTGGTTGGCATGTCCATAAACAGACAGAAGCATTTCACACATGTTCTCATTTGATGTGATGTGCAGTCTCACTCTGTGCACCTGGCATTCCTGCAGGGGAAATGGATTTGATACCTTCTAAATTAGCTGGAATATGACTCAACCCTCTATTCCGTTCATGAATTTCATTTCATATGTTCTGTATGAATGGAAGTCAACTACCTGCCTGTCTTTACTGCTGTGGTGATGTAATAATGGAAGTCAACTACCTGCCTGTCTTTACTGTCCTGGTGATGTAATAATGGAAGTCAACTACCTGCCTGTCTTTACTGCTGTGGTGATGTAATAATGGAAGTCAACTACCTGCCTGTCTTTACTGCCGTGGTGATGTAATAATGGAAGTCAACTACCTGCCTGTCTTTACTGTCCTGGTGATGTAATAATGGAAGTCAACTACCTGCCTGTCTTTACTGCTGTGGTGATGTAATAATGGAAGTCAACTACCTGCCTGTCTTTACTGCCGTGGTGATGTAATAATGGAAGTCAACTACCTGCCTGTCTTTACTGCCCTGGTGATGTAATAATGGAAGTCCACTACCTGCCTGTCTTTACTGCTGTGGTGATGTAATAATGGAAGTCAACTGCCTGCCTGTCTTTACTGCTGTGGTGATGTAATAATGGAAGTCAACTACCTGCCTGTCTTTACTGCTGTGGTGATGTAATAATGGAAGTCAACTGCCTGCCTGTCTTTACTGTTGTGGTGATGTAATAATGGAAGTCAACTACCTGCCTGTCTTTACTGCTGTGGTGATGTAATAATGGAAGTCAACTACCTGCCTGTCTTTACTGCTGTGGTGATGTAATAATGGAAGTCAACTACCTGCCTGTCTTTACTGTCCTGGTGATGTAATAATGGAAGTCAACTACCTGCCTGTCTTTACTGCTGTGGTGATGTAATAATGGAAGTCAACTACCTGCCTGTCTTTACTGCCGTGGTGATGTAATAATGGAAGTCAACTACCTGCCTGTCTTTACTGTCCTGGTGATGTAATAATGGAAGTCAACTACCTGCCTGTCTTTACTGCTGTGGTGATGTAATAATGGAAGTCAACTACCTGCCTGTCTTTACTGCCGTGGTGATGTAATAATGGAAGTCAACTACCTGCCTGTCTTTACTGCCCTGGTGATGTAATAATGGAAGTCCACTACCTGCCTGTCTTTACTGCTGTGGTGATGTAATAATGGAAGTCAACTGCCTGCCTGTCTTTACTGCTGTGGTGATGTAATAATGGAAGTCAACTACCTGCCTGTCTTTACTGCTGTGGTGATGTAATAATGGAAGTCAACTGCCTGCCTGTCTTTACTGTTGTGGTGATGTAATAATGGAAGTCAACTACCTGCCTGTCTTTACTGCTGTGGTGATGTAATAATGGAAGTCAACTACCTGCCTGTCTTTACTGCTGTGGTGATGTAATAATGGAAGTCAACTACCTGTCTGTCTTTACTGCTGTGGTGATGTAATAATGGAAGTCAACTACCTGCCTGTCTTTACTGCTGTGGTGATGTAATAATGGAAGTCAACTACCTGCCTGTCTTTAATGCTGTGGTGATGTAATAATGGAAGTCAACTACCTGCCTGTCTTTACTGCTGTGGTGATGTAATAATGGAAGTCAACTACCTGCCTGTCTTTAATGCTGTGGTGATGTAATAATGGAAGTCAACTACCTGCCTGTCTTTAATGCTGTGGTGATGTAATAATGGAAGTCAACTACCTGCCTGTCTTTACTGTCCTGGTGATGTAATAATGGAAGTCAACTACCTGCCTGTCTTTACTGCTGTGGTGATGTAATAATGGAAGTCAACTACCTGCCTGTCTTTACTGCTGTGGTGATGTAATAATGGAAGTCAACTACCTGCCTGTCTTTACTGCTGTGGTGATGTAATAATGGAAGTCAACTACCTGCCTGTCTTTACTGCTGTGGTGATGTAATAATGGAAGTCAACTACCTGCCTGTCTTTACTGCTGTGGTGATGTAATAATGGAAGTCAACTACCTGCCTGTCTTTACTGCTGTGGTGATGTAATAATGGAAGTCAACTACCTGCCTGTCTTTACTGCTGTGGTGACGTAATAATGGAAGTCAACTACCTGCCTGTCTTTAATGCTGTGGTGATGTAATAATGGAAGTCAACTACCTGCCTGTCTTTACTGCTGTGGTGATGTAATAATGGAAGTCAACTACCTGCCTGTCTTTACTGCTGTGGTGATGTAATAATGGAAGTCAACTACCTGCCTGTCTTTACTGCTGTGGTGATGTAATAATGGAAGTCAACTACCTGCCTGTCTTTACTGCCCTGGTGATGTAATAATGGAAGTCAACTACCTGCCTGTCTTTACTGCTGTGGTGATGTAATAATGGAAGTCAACTACCTGCCTGTCTTTACTGCCCTGGTGATGTAATAATGGAAGTCAACTACCTGCCTGTCTTTACTGCCCTGGTGATGTAATAATGGAAGTCAGGTGGTTTCATTATTACCTCTGAGCTGATCTCTAGTCTATCCAGGTGGTCTCATTACTACCTCTGGGCTGATCTCTAGTCTATCCAGGTGGTTTCATTACTAGCTCTGGGCTGATCTCTAGTCTATCCAGGTGGTCTCATTACTACCTCTGGGCTGATCTCTAGTCTATCCAGGTGGTTTCATTATTACCTCTGGGCTGATCTCTAGTCTATCCAGGTGGTTTCATTACTACCTCTGGGCTGATCTCTAGTCTATCCAGGTGGTCTCATTACTACCTCTGGGCTGATCTCTAGTCTATCCAGGTGGTTTCATTACTAGCTCTGGGCTGATCTCTAGTCTATCCAGGTGGTCTCATTACTACCTCTGGGCTGATCTCTAGTCTATCCAGGTGGTTTCATTACTAGCTCTGGGCTGATCTCTAGTCTATCCAGGTGGTCTCATTACTACCTCTGGGCTGATCTCTAGTCTATCCAGGTGGTTTCATTATTACCTCTGGGCTGATCTCTAGTCTATCCAGGTGGTTTCATTACTACCTCTGGGCTGATCTCTAGTCTATCCAGGTGGTCTCATTACTACCTCTGGGCTGATCTCTAGTCTATCCAGGTGGTTTCATTACTAGCTCTGGGCTGATCTCTAGTCTATCCAGGTGGTCTCATTACTACCTCTGGGCTGATCTCTAGTCTATCCAGGTGGTCTCATTACTACCTCTGGGCTGATCTCTAGTCTATCCAGGTGGTTTCATTACTAGCTCTGGGCTGATCTCTAGTCTATCCAGGTGGTCTCATTACTACCTCTGGGCTGATCTCTAGTCTATCCAGGTGGTTTCATTACTACCTCTGGGCTGATCTCTAGTCTATCCAGGTTGTTTCATTACTACCTCTGGGCTGATCTCTAGTCTATCCAGGTGGTCTCATTACTACCTCTGGGCTGATCTCTAGTCTATCCAGGTGGTTTCATTACTAGCTCTGGGCTGATCTCTAGTCTATCCAGGTGGTCTCATTACTACCTCTGGGCTGATCTCTAGTCTATCCAGGTGGTCTCATTACTAGCTCTGGGCTGATCTCTAGTCTATCCAGGTGGTTTCATTACTACCTCTGGGCTGATCTCTAGTCTATCCAGGTGGTTTCATTACTACCTCTGGGCTGATCTCTAGTCTATCCAGGTGGTTTCATTACTACCTCTGGGCTGATCTCTAGTCTATCCAGGTGGTTTCATTACTAGCTCTGGGCTGATCTCTAGTCTATCCAGGTGGTCTCATTACTACCTCTGGGCTGATCTCTAGTCTATCCAGGTGGTCTCATTACTAGCTCTGGGCTGATCTCTAGTCTATCCAGGTGGTTTCATTACTACCTTTGGGCTGATCTCTAGTCTATCCAGGTGGTTTCATTACTACCTCTGGGCTGATCTCTAGTCTATCCAGGTGGTTTCATTACTACCTCTGGGCTGATCTCTAGTCTATCCAGGTGGTTTCATTACTACCTCTGGGCTGATCTCTAGTCTATCCAGGTGGTTTCATTACTACCTCTAAGCTGATCTCTAGTCTATCCAGGTGGTTTCATTACTACCTCTGGGCTGATCTCTAGTCTATCCAGGTGGTTTCATTACTACCTCTGGGCTGATCTCTAGTCTATCCAGGTGGTTTCATTACTACCTCTGGGCTGATCTCTAGTCTATCCAGGTGGTTTTATTACTACCTCTGGGCTGATCTCTAGTCTATCCAGGTGGTTTCATTACTACCTCTGGGCTGATCTCTAGTCTATCCAGGTGGTTTCATTACTACCTCTGGGCTGATCTCTAGTCTATCCAGGTGGTTTCATTACTACCTCTGGGCTGATCTCTAGTCTATCCAGTTGGTTTCATTACTACCTCTGGGCTGATCTCTAGTCTATCCAGGTGGTTTCATTACCACCTCTGGGCTGATCTCTAGTCTATCCAGGTGGTTTCATTACTAGCTCTGGGCTGATCTCTAGTCTATCCAGGTGGTTTCATTACTACCTCTGGGCTGATCTCTAGTCTATCCAGGTGGTTTCATTACTACCTCTGGGCTGATCTCTAGTCTATACAGGTGGTCTCATTACTACCTCTGGGCTGATCTCTAGTCTATCCAGGTGGTCTCATTACTACCTCTGGGCTGATCTCTAGTCTATCCAGGTTATACTCATTATTAGGAAAGTGTTCTTAATGTTTTGTACACTCGATACACAGTTGTGTAAATCATGTAAGATAAAGGCGTCTGCTAAATCGACCATATTATTATTGATGTGCCTCGTTGCTGTTGTTCTGGTTGGCATGTCCATCAACAGACAGAAGCATTTCACACATGTTCTCATTTGATGTGATGTGCAGTCTCACTCTGTGCACCTGGCATTCCTGCAGCGGGAAATGGATTGGATACCTTCTAAATTAGCTAGAATATCACTCAACCCTCTAATCCGTTCATGTATTTCATTTCATGTGTTCTGTATGAATGGAAGTCAACTGCCTGCCTGTCTTTACTGCCCTGGTGATGTAATAATGGAAGTCAACTACCTGCCTGTCTTTACTGCCCTGGTGATGTAATAATGGAAGTCAACTACCTGCCTGTCTTTACTGCTGTGGTGATGTAATAATGGAAGTCAACTACCTGCCTGTCTTTACTGCTGTGGTGATGTAATAATGGAAGTCAACTACCTGCCTGTCTTTACTGCTGTGGTGACGTAATAATGGAAGTCAACTACCTGCCTGTCTTTACTGCTGTAGTGATGTAATAATGGAAGTCAACTACCTGCCTGTCTTTACTGCTGTGGTGATGTAATAATGGAAGTCAACTACCTGCCTGTCTTTACTGCTGTGGTGATGTAATAATGGAAGTCAACTACCTGCCTGTCTTTAATGCTGTGGTGATGTAATAATGGAAGTCAACTACCTGCCTGTCTTTACTGCTGTGGTGATGTAATAATGGAAGTCAACTACCTGCCTGTCTTTACTGCTGTGGTGATGTAATAATGGAAGTCAACTACCTGCCTGTCTTTACTGCTGTGGTGACGTAATAATGGAAGTCAACTACCTGCCTGTCTTTACTGCTGTAGTGATGTAATAATGGAAGTCAACTACCTGCCTGTCTTTACTGCTGTGGTGATGTAATAATGGAAGTCAACTACCTGCCTGTCTTTACTGCTGTGGTGATGTAATAATGGAAGTCAACTACCTGCCTGTCTTTAATGCTGTGGTGATGTAATAATGGAAGTCAACTACCTGCCTGTCTTTACTGCTGTGGTGATGTAATAATGGAAGTCAACTACCTGCCTGTCTTTACTGCTGTGGTGATGTAATAATGGAAGTCAACTACCTGCCTGTCTTTACTGCTGTGGTGATGTAACAATGGAAGTCAACTACCTGCCTGTCTTTACTGCTGTGGTGATGTAATAATGGAAGTCAACTACCTGCCTGTCTTTACTGCTGTGGTGATGTAATAATGGAAGTCAACTACCTGCCTGTCTTTACTGCCGTGGTGATGTAATAATGCATGTCAACTACCTGCCTGTCTTTTCTGCTGTGGTGATGTAATAATGGAAGTCAACTACCTGCCTGTCTTTACTGCTGTGGTGATGTAATAATGGAAGTCAACTACCTGCCTGTCTTTACTGCTGTGGTGATGTAATAATGGAAGTCAACTACCTGCCTGTCTTTACTGCCGTGGTGATGTAATAATGGAAGTCAACTGCCTGCCTGTCTTTACTGCCGTGGTGATGTAATAATGGAAGTCAACTACCTGCCTGTCTTTACTGCCCTGGTGATGTAATAATGGAAGTCAACTACCTGCCTGTCTTTACTGCCCTGGTGATGTAATAATGGAAGTCAACTACCTGCCTGTCTTTACTGCTGTGGTGATGTAATAATGGAAGTCAACTACCTGCCTGTCTTTACTGCTGTGGTGATGTAATAATGGAAGTCAACTACCTGCCTGTCTTTACTGCTGTGGTGATGTAATAATGGAAGTCAACTACCTGCCTGTCTTTACTGCTGTGGTGATGTAATAATGGAAGTCAACTGCCTGCCTGTCTTTACTGCTGTGGTGATGTAATAATGGAAGTCAACTAGCTGCCTGTCTTTACTGCTGTGGTGATGTAATAATGGAAGTCAACTACCTGCCTGTCTTTACTGCCCTGGTGATGTAATAATGGAAGTCAACTGCCTGCCTGTCTTTACTGCCCTGGTGATGTAATAATGGAAGTCAACTACCTGCCTGTCTTTACTGCCCTGGTGATGTAATAATGGAAGTCAACTACCTGCCTGTCTTTACTGCCCTGGTGAGGTAATAATGGGAGTCAACTACCTGCCTGTCTTTACTGCTGTGGTGATGTAATAATGGAAGTCAACTACCTGCCTGTCTTTACTGCTGTGGTGATGTAATAATGGAAGTCAACTACCTGCCTGTCTTTACTGCTGTGGTGATGTAATAATGGAAGTCAACTACCTGCCTGTCTTTACTGCTGTGGTGATGTAATAATGGAAGTCAACTACCTTACTGTCTTTACTGCTGTGGTGATGTAATAATGGAAGTCAACTACCTGCCTGTCTTTACTGCCCTGGTGATGTAATAATGGAAGTCAACTACCTGCCTGTCTTTACTGCCCTGGTGATGTAATAATGGAAGTCAACTGCCTGCCTGTCTTTACTGCCCTGGTGATGTAATAATGGAAGTCAACTACCTGCCTGTCTTTACTGCCCTGGTGATGTAATAATGGAAGTCAACTACCTGCCTGTCTTTACTGCCCTGGTGATGTAATAATGGAAGTCAACTACCTGCCTGTCTTTACTGCCCTGGTGATGTAATAATGGAAGTCAACTACCTGCCTGTCTTTACTGCTGTGGTGATGTAATAATGGAAGTCAACTACCTGCCTGTCTTTACTGCTGTGGTGATGTAATAATGGAAGTCAACTACCTGCCTGTCTTTACTGCTGTGGTGATGTAATAATGGAAGTCAACTACATGCCTGTCTTTACTGCTGTGGTGATGTAATAATGGAAGTCAACTACCTGCCTGTCTTTACTGCTGTGGTGATGTAATAATGGAAGTCAACTACCTGCCTGTCTTTACTGCTGTGGTGATGTAATAATGGAAGTCAACTACCTGCCTGTCTTTACTGCTGTGGTGATGTAATAATGGAAGTCAACTACCTGCCTGTCTTTACTGCTGTGGTGATGTAATAATGGAAGTCAACTACCTGCCTGTCTTTACTGCCCTGGTGATGTAATAATGGAAGTCAACTACCTGCCTGTCTTTACTGCTGTGGTGATGTAATAATGGAAGTCAACTACCTGCCTGTCTTTACTGCTGTGGTGATGTAATAATGGAAGTCAACTACCTGCCTGTCTTTACTGCTGTGGTGATGTAATAATGGAAGTCAACTACCTGCCTGTCTTTACTGCTGTGGTGATGTAATAATGGAAGTCAACTACCTGCCTGTCTTTACTGCTGTGGTGATGTAATAATGGAAGTCAACTAGCTGCCTGTCTTTACTGCTGTGGTGATGTAATAATGGAAGTCAACTACCTGCCTGTCTTTACTGCCCTGGTGGTGTAATAATGGAAGTCAACTACCTGCCTGTCTTTACTGCTGTGGTGATGTAATAATGGAAGTCAACTACCTGCCTGTCTTTACTGCCCTGGTGATGTAATAATGGAAGTCAACTACCTGCCTGTCTTTACTGCTGTGGTGATGTAATAATGGAAGTCAACTGCCTGCCTGTCTTTACTGCCCTGGTGATGTAATAATGGAAGTCAACTACCTGCCTGTCTTTACTGCCCTGGTGATGTAATAATGGAAGTCAACTACCTGCCTGTCTTTACTGCCCTGGTGATGTAATAATGGAAGTCAACTACCTGCCTGTCTTTACTGCTGTGGTGATGTAATAATGGAAGTCAACTACCTGCCTGTCTTTACTGCTGTGGTGATGTAATAATGGAAGTCAACTACCTGCCTGTCTTTACTGCCCTGGTGATGTAATAATGGAAGTCAACTACCTGCCTGTCTTTACTGCTGTGGTGATGTAATAATGGAAGTCAACTACCTGCCTGTCTTTACTGCTGTGGTGATGTAATAATGGAAGTCAACTACCTGCCTGTCTTTACTGCTGTGGTGATGTAATAATGGAAGTCAACTACCTGCCTGTCTTTACTGCTGTGGTGATGTAATAATGGAAGTCAACTACCTGCCTGTCTTTACTGCTGTGGTGATGTAATAATGGAAGTCAACTAGCTGCCTGTCTTTACTGCTGTGGTGATGTAATAATGGAAGTCAACTACCTGCCTGTCTTTACTGCCCTGGTGGCGTAATAATGGAAGTCAACTACCTGCCTGTCTTTACTGCTGTGGTGATGTAATAATGGAAGTCAACTACCTGCCTGTCTTTACTGCCCTGGTGATGTAATAATGGAAGTCAACTACCTGCCTGTCTTTACTGCTGTGGTGATGTAATAATGGAAGTCAACTACCTGCCTGTCTTTACTGCCCTGGTGATGTAATAATGGAAGTCAACTACCTGCCTGTCTTTACTGCTGTGGTGATGTAATAATGGAAGTCAACTACCTGCCTGTCTTTACTGCTGTGGTGATGTAATAATGGAAGTCAACTACCTGCCTGTCTTTACTGCCCTGGTGATGTAATAATGGAAGTCAACTACCTGCCTGTCTTTACTGCTGTGGTGATGTAATAATGGAAGTCAACTACCTGCCTGTCTTTACTGCTGTGGTGATGTAATAATGGAAGTCAACTACCTGCCTGTCTTTACTGCTGTGGTGATGTAATAATGGAAGTCAACTACCTGCCTGTCTTTACTGCTGTGGTGATGTAATAATGGAAGTCAACTAGCTGCCTGTCTTTACTGCTGTGGTGATGTAATAATGGAAGTCAACTACCTGCCTGTCTTTACTGCCCTGGTGGCGTAATAATGGAAGTCAACTACCTGCCTGTCTTTACTGCTGTGGTGAAGTAATAATGGAAGTCAACTACCTGCCTGTCTTTACTGCCGTGGTGATGTAATAATGGAAGTCAACTACCTGCCTGTCTTTACTGCTGTGGTGATGTAATAATGGAAGTCAACTACCTGCCTGTCTTTACTGCCCTGGTGATGTAATAATGGAAGTCAACTACCTGCCTGTCTTTACTGCTGTGGTGATGTAATAATGGAAGTCAACTACCTGCCTGTCTTTACTGCTGTGGTGATGTAATAATGGAAGTCAACTGCCTGCCTGTCTTTACTGCTGTGGTGATGTAATAATGGAAGTCAACTACCTGTCTGTCTTTACTGCCGTGGTGATGTAATAATGGAAGTCAACTACCTGCCTGTCTTTACTGCTGTGGTGATGTAATAATGGAAGTCAACTACCTGCCTGTCTTTACTGCTGTGGTGATGTAATAATGGAAGTCAACTACCTGCCTGTCTTTACTGCTGTGGTGATGTAATAATGGAAGTCAACTACCTGCCTGTCTTTACTGCTGTGGTGATGTAATAATGGAAGTCAACTAGCTGCCTGTCTTTACTGCTGTGGTGATGTAATAATGGAAGTCAACTACCTGCCTGTCTTTACTGCCCTGGTGATGTAATAATGGAAGTCAACTGCCTGCCTGTCTTTACTGCCCTGGTGATGTAATAATGGAAGTCAACTACCTGCCTGTCTTTACTGCCCTGGTGATGTAATAATGGAAGTCAACTACCTGCCTGTCTTTACTGCCCTGGTGATGTAATAATGGAAGTCAACTACCTGCCTGTCTTTACTGCCCTGGTGATGTAATAATGGAAGTCAACTACCTGCCTGTCTTTACTGCTGTGGTGATGTAATAATGGAAGTCAACTACCTGCCTGTCTTTACTGCTGTGGTGATGTAATAATGGAAGTCAACTACCTGCCTGTCTTTACTGCTGTGGTGATGTAATAATGGAAGTCAACTAGCTGCCTGTCTTTACTGCTGTGGTGATGTAATAATGGAAGTCAACTACCTGCCTGTCTTTACTGCCCTGGTGATGTAATAATGGAAGTCAACTGCCTGCCTGTCTTTACTGCCCTGGTGATGTAATAATGGAAGTCAACTACCTGCCTGTCTTTACTGCCCTGGTGATGTAATAATGGAAGTCAACTACCTGCCTGTCTTTACTGCCCTGGTGATGTAATAATGGAAGTCAACTACCTGCCTGTCTTTACTGCCCTGGTGATGTAATAATGGAAGTCAACTACCTGCCTGTCTTTACTGCCGTGGTGATGTAATAATGGAAGTCAACTAGCTGCCTGTCTTTACTGCTGTGGTGATGTAATAATGGAAGTCAACTACCTGCCTGCCTTTACTGCCCTGGTGATGTAATAATGGAAGTCAACTGCCTGCCTGTCTTTACTGCCCTGGTGATGTAATAATGGAAGTCAACTACCTGCCTGTCTTTACTGCCCTGGTGATGTAATAATGTAAGGGAATACCCCCCTGATTTGGACAAAAACAAATGGCGGTATATTGGCATTGGACAAACCATATACACGATGGTCAATACCACCCAATTTGGCGTTGATTCATGCAAAGTATATTGCAAATGCCATATGGCAATTGCCAATTGTAACACTTCAAAATTCCAATAGGGGGCGTGTGCGTTCCACCGGGGCATTTCATATTGCAAATGGCACCCAAGTCAACATCCAAAAGCCAAATTTTGAAAAATGACATTTTTTAAAAAAAACTTAAAAACCCTTAAAAAAGTGCTTTCTGGACCTTTTTTCGAAATTCTTTCGAGTTTTTTGTCAATTACACATGTGTAAGTACTGTATGAGTATACTTTTGTCATCATATATATATATTTTTTAAGTACATGCGCATAAGGCATATGTTTTGTCCATTTGCAATATGATTTCATAGGAAGTCAAAAGTCAAAAGTCAAAAATGTCAAAATTTGGTAAAAAACTTCACACATCCTTAAAAAAGTGCTTTCTGGACCTTTTTTCAAAATTCTTTCGATTTTTGTGTCAATTACACATGTATAAGAACTTTATCAACATACTTTAGTCATACTTTATTATCATATATATATATTTTGTTTTACTTGTGCATAAGGCATATGTTTTCTCCATTTGGAATATGATTTCATAGGAAGTCAAAAGTCAAAAGTCAAAAATGTCAAAATTTGGTAAAAAACTTCATACATCCTTAAAAAAGTGCTTTCTGGACCTTTTTTCAAAATTCTTTCGATTTTTGTGTCAATAACACATGTATAAGAACTTTATCAACATACTTTAGTCATGCTTTATTATCATATTTTTTTTACTTGTGCATAAGGCACATGTTTTCTCCATTTGCAATATGATGTCATAGGAAGTCAAAAGTCAAAGTCAAAAGTAACGATTTTCCTCCGTGCAACTGATGATCTAAAATGTGCAACAAAATTTTTTTGATTTTTTTTGTTTATGTTTCCTTACTTTTTCAAAGTCACTGTGCATTTGCAATATGTTTTAATGGGCAGATACCATCACGAATTTGTCATGCTCAAAATTCAAACTTTACTTTGCTCAAACTATACCTTGGTCAACTTGTATTACATATTTCTGTTTGTTTTACTTGTGCATAAGGCATATGTTTTCTCCATTTGCAATATGATGTCATAGGAAGTCAAAAGTCAAAGTCAAAAGTAAATATTTTCCTCCGTGCACCTGGTGATCTGAAATGTGCACCTGGTGACCTGAAATGTGCACCTGGTGATCTAAAATATGCAACTGGTAACCCAAAAAAAAAATTTTGGGATGTTTTTTTGTTTATGTTTCCTTACTTTTTCAAAGTCACTGTGCATTTGCAATATGTTTTAATGGGCAGGTACCATCACGAATTTGTTTATCGAATTTGTTTATGTTTCCTTACTTTTTCAAAGTCACTGTGCATTTGCAATATGTTTCAATGGGCAGGTACCATCACGAATTTGTCATGCTCAAAATTTTTTAGATGTATTTTTTTTTGTTTCTTACTTTTTCAAAGTCACTGTGCATTTGGAATATGTTTTAATGGGCAGGTACCATCACGAATTTGTTTATCGAATTTGTTTATGTTTCCTTACTTTTTCAAAGTCACTGTGCATTTGCAATATGTTTCAATGGGCAGGTACCATCACGAATTTGTCATGCTCAAAATTCAAGCTTGTGATCTAAAATATGCAGCTGGTTACCCAACATTTTTTGGGATGTTTTTTTGTTTATGTTTCCTTACTTTTTCAAAGTCACTGTGCATTTGCAATATGTTTTAATGGGCAGGTACCATCACGAATTTGTTTATCGAATTTGTTTATGTTTCCTTACTTTTTCAAAGTCACTGTGCATTTGCAATATGTTTCAATGGGCAGGTACCATCACGAATTTGTCATGCTCAAAAAATTTTAGATGTATTTTTTTTTGTTTCTTACTTTTTCAAAGTCACTGTGCATTTGGAATATGTTTTAATGGGCAGGTACCATCACGAATTTGTTTATCGAATTTGTTTATGTTTCCTTACTTTTTCAAAGTCACTGTGCATTTGCAATATGTTTCAATGGGCAGGTACCATCACGAATTTGTCATGCTCAAAATTTTTTAGATGTATTTTTTTTTGTTTCTTACTTTTTCAAAGTCACTGTGCATTTGGAATATGTTTTAATGGGCAGGTACCATCACGAATTTGTTTATCGAATTTGTTTATGTTTCCTTACTTTTTCAAAGTCACTGTGCATTTGCAATATGTTTCAATGGGCAGGTACCATCACGAATTTGTCATGCTCAAAATTCAAGCTTGTGATCTAAAATATGCAGCTGGTTACCCAACATTTTTTGGGATGTTTTTTTGTTTATGTTTCCTTACTTTTTCAAAGTCACTGTGCATTTGCAATATGTTTTAATGGGCAGGTACCATCACGAATTTGTTTATCGAATTTGTTTATGTTTCCTTACTTTTTCAAAGTCACTGTGCATTTGCAATATGTTTCAATGGGCAGGTACCATCACGAATTTGTCATGCTCAAAAAATTTTAGATGTATTTTTTTTTGTTTCTTACTTTTTCAAAGTCACTGTGCATTTGGAATATGTTTTAATGGGCAGGTACCATCACGAATTTGTTTATCGAATTTGTTTATGTTTCCTTACTTTTTCAAAGTCACTGTGCATTTGCAATATGTTTCAATGGGCAGGTACCATCACGAATTTGTCATGCTCAAAATTTTTTAGATGTATTTTTTTTTGTTTCTTACTTTTTCAAAGTCACTGTGCATTTGGAATATGTTTTAATGGGCAGGTACCATCACGAATTTGTTTATCGAATTTGTTTATGTTTCCTTACTTTTTCAAAGTCACTGTGCATTTGCAATATGTTTCAATGGGCAGGTACCATCACGAATTTGTCATGCTCAAAATTTTTTAGATGTATTTTTTTTTGTTTCTTACTTTTTCAAAGTCACTGTGCATTTGGAATATGTTTTAATGGGCAGGTACCATCACGAATTTGTTTATCGAATTTGTTTATGTTTCCTTACTTTTTCAAAGTCACTGTGCATTTGCAATATGTTTCAATGGGCAGGTACCATCACGAATTTGTCATGCTCAAAATTTTTTAGATGTATTTTTTTTTGTTTCCTTACTTTTTCAAAGTCACTGTGCATTTGGAATATGTTTTAATGGGCAGGTACCATCACGAATTTGTTTATCGAATTTGTTTATGTTTCCTTACTTTTTCAAAGTCACTGTGCATTTGCAATATGTTTCAATGGGCAGGTACCATCACGAATTTGTCATGCTCAAAATTTTTTAGATGTATTTTTTTTTGTTTCTTACTTTTTCAAAGTCACTGTGCATTTGGAATATGTTTTAATGGGCAGGTACCATCACGAATTTGTTTATCGAATTTGTTTATGTTTCCTTACTTTTTCAAAGTCACTGTGCATTTGCAATATGTTTCAATGGGCAGGTACCATCACGAATTTGTCATGCTCAAAATTTTTTAGATGTATTTTTTTTTGTTTCTTACTTTTTCAAAGTCACTGTGCATTTGGAATATGTTTTAATGGGCAGGTACCATCACGAATTTGTTTATCGAATTTGTTTATGTTTCCTTACTTTTTCAAAGTCACTGTGCATTTGCAATATGTTTCAATGGGCAGGTACCATCACGAATTTGTCATGCTCAAAAAATTTTAGATGTATTTTTTTTTGTTTCTTACTTTTTCAAAGTCACTGTGCATTTGGAATATGTTTTAATGGGCAGGTACCATCACGAATTTGTTTATCGAATTTGTTTATGTTTCCTTACTTTTTCAAAGTCACTGTGCATTTGCAATATGTTTCAATGGGCAGGTACCATCACGAATTTGTCATGCTCAAAATTCAAGCTTGTGATCTAAAATATGCAGCTGGTTACCCAACATTTTTTGGGATGTTTTTTTGTTTATGTTTCCTTACTTTTTCAAAGTCACTGTGCATTTGCAATATGTTTTAATGGGCAGGTACCATCACGAATTTGTTTATCGAATTTGTTTATGTTTCCTTACTTTTTCAAAGTCACTGTGCATTTGCAATATGTTTCAATGGGCAGGTACCATCACGAATTTGTCATGCTCAAAAAATTTTAGATGTATTTTTTTTTGTTTCTTACTTTTTCAAAGTCACTGTGCATTTGGAATATGTTTTAATGGGCAGGTACCATCACGAATTTGTTTATCGAATTTGTTTATGTTTCCTTACTTTTTCAAAGTCACTGTGCATTTGCAATATGTTTCAATGGGCAGGTACCATCACGAATTTGTCATGCTCAAAATTTTTTAGATGTATTTTTTTTTGTTTCTTACTTTTTCAAAGTCACTGTGCATTTGGAATATGTTTTAATGGGCAGGTACCATCACGAATTTGTTTATCGAATTTGTTTATGTTTCCTTACTTTTTCAAAGTCACTGTGCATTTGCAATATGTTTCAATGGGCAGGTACCATCACGAATTTGTCATGCTCAAAATTCAAGCTTGTGATCTAAAATATGCAGCTGGTTACCCAACATTTTTTGGGATGTTTTTTTGTTTATGTTTCCTTACTTTTTCAAAGTCACTGTGCATTTGCAATATGTTTTAATGGGCAGGTACCATCACGAATTTGTTTATCGAATTTGTTTATGTTTCCTTACTTTTTCAAAGTCACTGTGCATTTGCAATATGTTTCAATGGGCAGGTACCATCACGAATTTGTCATGCTCAAAAAATTTTAGATGTATTTTTTTTTGTTTCTTACTTTTTCAAAGTCACTGTGCATTTGGAATATGTTTTAATGGGCAGGTACCATCACGAATTTGTTTATCGAATTTGTTTATGTTTCCTTACTTTTTCAAAGTCACTGTGCATTTGCAATATGTTTCAATGGGCAGGTACCATCACGAATTTGTCATGCTCAAAATTTTTTAGATGTATTTTTTTTTGTTTCTTACTTTTTCAAAGTCACTGTGCATTTGGAATATGTTTTAATGGGCAGGTACCATCACGAATTTGTTTATCGAATTTGTTTATGTTTCCTTACTTTTTCAAAGTCACTGTGCATTTGCAATATGTTTCAATGGGCAGGTACCATCACGAATTTGTCATGCTCAAAATTTTTTAGATGTATTTTTTTTTGTTTCTTACTTTTTCAAAGTCACTGTGCATTTGGAATATGTTTTAATGGGCAGGTACCATCACGAATTTGTTTATCGAATTTGTTTATGTTTCCTTACTTTTTCAAAGTCACTGTGCATTTGCAATATGTTTCAATGGGCAGGTACCATCACGAATTTGTCATGCTCAAAATTTTTTAGATGTATTTTTTTTTGTTTCCTTACTTTTTCAAAGTCACTGTGCATTTGGAATATGTTTTAATGGGCAGGTACCATCACGAATTTGTTTATCGAATTTGTTTATGTTTCCTTACTTTTTCAAAGTCACTGTGCATTTGCAATATGTTTCAATGGGCAGGTACCATCACGAATTTGTCATGCTCAAAATTTTTTAGATGTATTTTTTTTTGTTTCTTACTTTTTCAAAGTCACTGTGCATTTGGAATATGTTTTAATGGGCAGGTACCATCACGAATTTGTTTATCGAATTTGTTTATGTTTCCTTACTTTTTCAAAGTCACTGTGCATTTGCAATATGTTTCAATGGGCAGGTACCATCACGAATTTGTCATGCTCAAAATTTTTTAGATGTATTTTTTTTTGTTTCTTACTTTTTCAAAGTCACTGTGCATTTGGAATATGTTTTAATGGGCAGGTACCATCACGAATTTGTTTATCGAATTTGTTTATGTTTCCTTACTTTTTCAAAGTCACTGTGCATTTGCAATATGTTTCAATGGGCAGGTACCATCACGAATTTGTCATGCTCAAAAAATTTTAGATGTATTTTTTTTTGTTTCTTACTTTTTCAAAGTCACTGTGCATTTGGAATATGTTTTAATGGGCAGGTACCATCACGAATTTGTTTATCGAATTTGTTTATGTTTCCTTACTTTTTCAAAGTCACTGTGCATTTGCAATATGTTTCAATGGGCAGGTACCATCACGAATTTGTCATGCTCAAAAAATTTTAGATGTATTTTTTTTTGTTTCTTACTTTTTCAAAGTCACTGTGCATTTGGAATATGTTTTAATGGGCAGGTACCATCACGAATTTGTTTATCGAATTTGTTTATGTTTCCTTACTTTTTCAAAGTCACTGTGCATTTGCAATATGTTTCAATGGGCAGGTACCATTACGAATTTGTCATGCTCAAAAAATTTTAGATGTATTTTTTTTTGTTTCTTACTTTTTCAAAGTCACTGTGCATTTGGAATATGTTTTAATGGGCAGGTACCATCACGAATTTGTTTATCGAATTTGTTTATGTTTCCTTACTTTTTCAAAGTCACTGTGCATTTGCAATATGTTTCAATGGGCAGGTACCATTACGAATTTGTCATGCTCAAAAAATTTTAGATGTATTTTTTTTTGTTTCTTACTTTTTCAAAGTCACTGTGCATTTGGAATATGTTTTAATGGGCAGGTACCATCACGAATTTGTTTATCGAATTTGTTTATGTTTCCTTACTTTTTCAAAGTCACTGTGCATTTGCAATATGTTTCAATGGGCAGGTACCATCACGAATTTGTCATGCTCAAAAAATTTTAGATGTATTTTTTTTTGTTTCTTACTTTTTCAAAGTCACTGTGCATTTGGAATATGTTTTAATGGGCAGGTACCATCACGAATTTGTTTATCGAATTTGTTTATGTTTCCTTACTTTTTCAAAGTCACTGTGCATTCGCAATATGTTTCAATGGGCAGGTACCATCACGAATTTGTCATGCTCAAAAAATTTTAGATGTATTTTTTTTTTTTCTTACTTTTTCAAAGTCACTGTGCATTTGGAATATGTTTTAATGGGCAGGTACCATCACGAATTTGTTTATCGAATTTGTTTATGTTTCCTTACTTTTTCAAAGTCACTGTGCATTTGGAATATGTTTTAATGGGCAGGTACCATCACGAATTTGTTTATCGAATTTGTTTATGTTTCCTTACTTTTTCAAAGTCACTGTGCATTTGCAATATGTTTCAATGGGCAGGTACCATCACGAATTTGTCATGCTCAAAATTTTTTAGATGTATTTTTTTTTGTTTCCTTACTTTTTCAAAGTCACTGTGCATTTGGAATATGTTTTAATGGGCAGGTACCATCACGAATTTGTTTATCGAATTTGTTTATGTTTCCTTACTTTTTCAAAGTCACTGTGCATTTGCAATATGTTTCAATGGGCAGGTACCATCACGAATTTGTCATGCTCAAAACATTTTAGATGTATTTTTTTTTGTTTCTTACTTTTTCAAAGTCACTGTGCATTTGGAATATGTTTTAATGGGCAGGTACCATCACGAATTTGTTTATCGAATTTGTTTATGTTTCCTTACTTTTTCAAAGTCACTGTGCATTTGCAATATGTTTCAATGGGCAGGTACCATCACGAATTTGTCATGCTCAAAATTTTTTAGATGTATTTTTTTTTGTTTCTTACTTTTTCAAAGTCACTGTGCATTTGGAATATGTTTTAATGGGCAGGTACCATCACGAATTTGTTTATCGAATTTGTTTATGTTTCCTTACTTTTTCAAAGTCACTGTGCATTTGCAATATGTTTCAATGGGCAGGTACCATCACGAATTTGTTTATCGAATTTGTTTATGTTTCCTTACTTTTTCAAAGTCACTGTGCATTTGCAATATGTTTCAATGGGCAGGTACCATCACGAATTTGTCATGCTCAAAATTTTTTAGATGTATTTTTTTTTGTTTCCTTACTTTTTCAAAGTCACTGTGCATTTGGAATATGTTTTAATGGGCAGGTACCATCACGAATTTGTTTATCGAATTTGTTTATGTTTCCTTACTTTTTCAAAGTCACTGTGCATTTGCAATATGTTTCAATGGGCAGTTACCATCACGAATTTGTCATGCTCAAAATTTTTTAGATGTATTTTTTTTTGTTTCTTACTTTTTCAAAGTCACTGTGCATTTGGAATATGTTTTAATGGGCAGGTACCATCACGAATTTGTTTATCGAATTTGTTTATGTTTCCTTACTTTTTCAAAGTCACTGTGCATTTGCAATATGTTTCAATGGGCAGGTACCATCACGAATTTGTTTATCGAATTTGTTTATGTTTCCTTACTTTTTCAAAGTCACTGTGCATTTGCAATATGTTTCAATGGGCAGGTACCATCACGAATTTGTCATGCTCAAAATTTTTTAGATGTATTTTTTTTTGTTTCCTTACTTTTTCAAAGTCACTGTGCATTTGGAATATGTTTCAATGGGCAGGTACCATCACGAATTTGTCATGCTCAAAAAATTTTAGATGTATTTTTTTTTGTTTCTTACTTTTTCAAAGTCACTGTGCATTTGCAATATGTTTTAATGGGCAGGTACCATCACGAATTTGTCATGCTATAAAAATCCTGCAGGAATGTGAAATTGACTGGCCCGATGAACTCGGGATGGCTTTGCAGTGATTCTGGGTCATCTCAATCGCTCGTTTGGGTTGATTTCAGAATGTCGCTTTTGGTGATGTTTTTTCACTATAGAATCATATTGCAAATGTACAAGAGTCAAGTGGACAAGAGTCCATCAGTCAATTAGATATCATTCTGACCACCAAACTGATACAAACTGACACCAAACCCACTTTTTCCAACTCGTTTAGTAGCCAACTATTACATACTTCAGAGCTGGCCCAAAATTCACAACGCCTTCGGTACAAACCATAAAAAAAACATAAAACACGTAGTTACGTTCTAGCTGCGGGTCCATTTCTTATGTTATGTGTTGGCCTAGCTGAGGCGACCCCGAATCCCAAGTTTCGGCTCGATAGGTCATTTGGTGTCCGAGAAAAACCCTAATTGGTGCTGAAAATCCACTATTTTCCATGACTTGCTACGGGGTCCTTGAATGAGATATCGGACAGAAACGTTGGGGTCTGTCTATATGGGCCGAGACGTTCGCAATGCACCTAGTCTTGCGACTCTGGGACATTTCTAAATGTCGTCATTTTCGTGATGCAAAAATGAATTGAAGTTATTTCAAATGTACGAGGCTGTTTCTCGGTCCGAGAACCTTCTAGAGCCACGTAACTCACCACGCACCATCTACGGGAGGTCTAGAACAGGTTTCTAAAGTTTCGGAACTCTAGGTCCGACGGTTCTTTTTTAGCTCCAACAAAGCTAACTATTGGAGCCACTGTCTGTCTCTACGCACCCCAATACGTCCCTCCATCCAAGTTGTGTTTTAGTGCAATTTTTTTTTCCTTTGATTTTTTTGGGAAAAATGACTGATTTACAGTTCATGGGGGTTGCCTAATCACACATATGAAGTTTTGGAAAGATCAGACTTTTTTAACCCTTCGAAACAGCCCCTGAGACACCAATTATGGCACTTCCGGTTGGCACAGGAAGTTATAAATCAACACATATCCTCATTGGGGTATGCTGTTACAGAATCCTGAGTTTTAAGTCCTTACGTTAAGAATTGACTGATCTACACAGGGTTGAATGCACTATGTCTATCAAACTGCATGCAGTGTATGGGTAAACACTTTTAGGGGCATTTTAACCACTTCCGGTTGGTCCAGGAAGCTTAGAATCAACACAGGTAGACCTCATAGTGGCCTGATGGACTGGTACCGAAGACAGGTTCATACGGCATTCATAACCCACATAGGCCTCAGGTTGAAATTAGGGGTGCAGGCAATGTATTCCTATGGGGAGAGATGACACTGTAATCTGTGAGATCAAAAAACACTGTTTTACTGTGAAGGGTTAATGCCACACGGTCAAGGTTAGGCTTGTTCAGATCGGGAGGACCTTAGGAACATTCATGTGGTGGAATTTTTCTTCTCACTCTAACGGTTCTCTCACTGTCACCCAAAAGCAAATTACATTGTGGTGCAGGCTTCATTTTGGGCCTACTATTGTAATGGTCGCTGCGCCTAGACCGAGCGAGCTACGGTCAAGCGGGATAGCTCGTTGAACTCAGAACAGTCTGGAGACTATGGTGATGCCATTTTTTGTGTTGATTTCAGAATGCCATTTTGGTGATGGTCCCTCTCCGTTTAAACATATTGCAAATGTACAAAAGTCAACTAGCAAGTCAGTGTCCATCAGTCAATTAGATGTCATTATGACACCAAATGGATATCAATTGACACCAAACCCACTTTTTCCTACTCATTTAGTAGCCAACTATCACATATGTCAGAGCAGTCCCATAATTCACAGCGCCTCTAGTTGAAAACCTAATAAAAAGGTAAAACACATAGTTACGTTCTAGCTGCGGGTCCAGTTCGGACATTATGTGAAGTCCTATGTGAGGCGACCCCGAATCCCGAGTTTCGGCTCGATAGGTCATTTGGTGTCCGAGAAAAACCCTAATTGGTGCTGAAAATCCACTATTTTCCATGACTTGCTACGGGGTCCTTGAATGAGATATCAGACAGAAACGTTGGGGTCTGTCTATATGGGCCGAGACGTTCGCAATGCACCTAGTCTTGCGACTCTGGGACATTTCTAAATGTCGTCATTTTCGTGATGCAAAAATGAATTGAAGTTATTTCAAATGTACGAGGCTGTTTCTCGGTCCGAGAACCGTCTAGAGCCACGTAACTCGCCACGCACCATGGCCCGGAGGTCTAGAACAGGTTTCTAAAGTTTCGGAACTCTAGGTCCGACCGTTCTTTTTTAGCTCCAACAAAGCTAACTATTGCGGCCACTGTCTGTCTCTACGCACCCCAATACGTCCCTCCATCCAAGTTGTGTTTTAGTGCAATTTTTTTTTCCTTTGATTTTTTTGGGGAAAAATGACTGATTTACAGTTCATGGGGGTTGCCTAATCACATATATGAAGTTTTGGACAGATCTGACTTTTTTAACCCTTCGAAACAGCCCCTGAGACACCAATTATGGCACTTCCGGTTGGCACAGGAAGCTATAAATCACCACATGTCTTGATTGACATGGCCACTTACAGAATCCCGAGTTTTAAGTCTTTACGTTAAGAATTGACTGATCTACACAGGGTTGAATGCACTATGTCTATCAAACTGCATGCAATGTATGGGTAAACACTTTTAGGGTGATTTGAACCACTTCCGGTTGGTCCAGGAAGCTTAGAATCAACACAGGTAGACCTCATAGTGGCCTGATGGACTGGTACCGAAGACAGGTTCATACGGCATTCATAACCCACATAGGCCTCAGGTTGAATTTTGTGGTGCAGCCTATGTATTCCTATGGGGAGAGATGACACTGTAATCTGTGAGATCAAAAAACACTGTTTTACTGTTAAGGGTTAATGCCACACGGTCAATGTTAGGCTTGTTCAGATCGGGAGGACCTTA
This sequence comes from Oncorhynchus clarkii lewisi, assembly GCF_045791955.1. Taxonomy (NCBI): domain Eukaryota; kingdom Metazoa; phylum Chordata; class Actinopteri; order Salmoniformes; family Salmonidae; genus Oncorhynchus; species Oncorhynchus clarkii. The sequence continues at coordinate 2,431,863 of NC_092148.1, read as the reverse complement.
GGAACATTCCTATGGTGGAATTTTTCTTCTCACCCTAACGGTTCTCTCACTGTCACTCAAAAGCAAATGACATTGTGGGGCAGGCTTCATTTTGGGCCTAATATTCTAATGGTTGCTGCGCCTAGACCGAGCGAGCTACGGTCAAGCGGGATAGCTCGTTGAACTCAGCACAGTCTGGAGACTATGGTGATGCCATTTTTTGTGTTGATTTCAGAATGCCATTTTGGTGATGGTCCCTCTCTGTTTAAACATATTGCAAATGTACAAAAGTCAACTAGCAAGTCAGTGTCCATCAGTCAATTAGATGTCATTATGACACCAAACCCACTGTTTCCTACTCATTTAGATGCCAACTATCATATATGTCAGAGCAGTCCCATAATTCACAGCGCCTCTAGTTTAAAACATAATAAAAAGGTAAAACACATAGTTACGTTCTAGCTGCGGGTCCAGTTCGGACATTATGTGAAGTCCTATGTGAGGCGACCCCGAATCCCGAGTTTCGGCTCGATAGGTCATTTGGTGTCCGAGAAAAACCCTAATTGGTGCTGAAAATCCACTTATTTCCATGCCTTGCTACGGGGTCCTTGAACGAGCTATCGGACAGAAACTTTGGGGTCCGTCTCTATGGGCCGAGCCGGTTTCAACGCACCTAGCCTTGCGTCTCTGAGACTTTTCTAAACGTCGTCATTTTCGTGATGCAAAAATGAATTGAAGTTATTGCGAATGTACGAGGCTGTTTCTCGGTCCGAGAACCATCTAGAGCCACGTAACTCGTCACGCACCATGGCCCGGAGGTCTAGAACAGGTTTCTAAAGTTTCGGAACTCTAGGTCCGACCGTTATTTTTTAGCTCGAACAAAGCTAACTATTGCAGCCACTGTCTGTCTCTACGCACCCCAATACGTCCCTCCATCCAAGTTGTGTTTTAGTGCAATTTTTTTTTCCTTTGATTTTTTTTGGGAAAAATGACTGATTTACAGTTCATGGGGGTTGCCTAATCACATATATGAAGTTTTGGACAGATCTGAATTTTTTAACCCTTCGAAACAGCCCCTGAGACACCAATTATGGCACTTCCGGTTGGCACAGGAAGCTATAAGTCACCACATATCCTCATTGGGGTATGCTGTTACAGAATCCTGAGTTTTAAGTCCTTACGTTAAGAATTGACTGATCTACACAGGGTTGAATGCACTATGTCTATCAAACTGCATGCAGTGTATGGGTAAACACTTTTAGGGGCATTTGAACCACTTCCGGTTGGTCCAGGAAGCTTAGAATCGACACAGGTAGACCTCATAGTGGCCTGATGGACTGGTACCGAAGACAGGTTCATACGGCATTCATAACCCACATAGGCCTCAGGTTGAAATTAGGGGTGCAGGCAATGTATTCCTATGGGGAGAGATGACACTGTAATCTGTGAGATCAAAAAACACTGTTTTACTGTGAAGGGTTAATGCCACACGGTCAAGGTTAGGCTTGTTGAGATCGGGAGGACCTTAGGAACATTCATGTGGTGGAATTTTTCTTCTCACCCTAACGGTTCTCTCACTGTCACTCAAAAGCAAATGACATTGTGGGGCAGGCTTCATTTTGGGCCTACTATTCTAATGGTCGGTTATTGTGTTATTTCAGAAAATCATAGAAAATCACAGAAATGTCGCAGAGCTCCGCAGCACACTTTAAAAAGATTCGTATGAACACCCTGCAACTGGATCTGTAACCGTTGAAAAAAAAAAACGCCTATTTGTGACCATCACCAATTTGTCATTGTTCCGTTTCTCTTAAATGACGATAGATAAATGGCTGGTTCTTTTTTTATTGACACCGGAGGCTCCTTGGCTTTGACCTGAAGTGGAAAAATAATTTCTCTACTTCCATTTTAAGCCTTTAATCCCAGAAAAATGGCCGTAGCTCAAAAACCGTCGAGGCCTAGACGCCATCCCGTTCGGGGCCAACTGCCCCTTGAGCCAAACCTACGCTCGCCAAGTTTCGGCTTCGAAATATTTTCAGTTTTTGAGATAAGGCCCCGTCGCGATTCGTGATGTTTTGCCAAATTGCCATATGATTCCGTATGCCATCTGGTGGGAGTGTCCGGGACGGCGGAAAAACGGTCCGAAACTTGTTTTTTTTTTTAAACGGGAACCGAAAGTCCGACAAAGTTCATTTGATGACTTCCCGGTAGGTCTGGCCCTACCGCACGGCCCGACGCCGACCGCGAATTTTACAAACGATTTCGGACGTCGGGTAAGGGACCGTACATTTGCAATATGGACTTTCTCACTGATCATACACGAAATGCCGAAATGTTCCCTTAAGGTATGGAAGTCAACTACCTGCCTGTCTTTACTGCCCTGGTGGTGTAATAATGGAAGTCAACTACCTGCCTGTCTTTACTGCTGTGGTGATGTAATAATGGAAGTCAACTACCTGCCTGTCTTTACTGCCCTGGTGATGTAATAATGGAAGTCAACTACCTGCCTGTCTTTACTGCTGTGGTGATGTAATAATGGAAGTCAACTACCTGCCTGTCTTTACTGCCCTGGTGATGTAATAATGGAAGTCAACTGCCTGCCTGTCTTTACTGCTGTGGTGATGTAATAATGGAAGTCAACTACCTGCCTGTCTTTACTGCCCTGGTGATGTAATAATGGAAGTCAACTACCTGCCTGTCTTTACTGCCCTGGTGATGTAATAATGGAAGTCAACTACCTGCCTGTCTTTACTGCCCTGGTGATGTAATAATGGAAGTCAACTACCTGCCTGTCTTTACTGCCCTGGTGATGTAATAATGGAAGTCAACTACCTGCCTGTCTTTACTGCTGTGGTGATGTAATAATGGAAGTCAACTGCCTGCCTGTCTTTACTGCTGTGGTGATGTAATAATGGAAGTCAACTACCTGCCTGTCTTTACTGCTGTGGTGATGTAATAATGGAAGTCAACTACCTGCCTGTCTTTACTGCACTGGTGATGTAATAATGGAAGTCAACTGCCTGCCTGTCTTTACTGCTGTGGTGATGTAATAATGGAAGTCAACTACCTGCCTGTCTTTACTGCTGTGGTGATGTAATAATGGAAGTCAACTACCTGCCTGTCTTTACTGCTGTGGTGATGTAATAATGGAAGTCAACTACCTGCCTGTCTTTACTGCCGTGGTGATGTAATAATGGAAGTCAACTACCTGCCTGTCTTTACTGCCGTGGTGATGTAATAATGGAAGTCAACTACCTGCCTGTCTTTACTGCTGTGGTGATGTAATAATGGAAGTCAACTGCCTGCCTGTCTTTACTGCTGTGGTGATGTAATAATGGAAGTCAACTACCTGCCTGTATTTACCACTGTGGTGATGTAATAATGGAAGTCAAACAAGTTCTCTTGTTTCCTCCTCATCATTCTCTTGTTTCCTCTCCTCGTCATTCTCTTGTTTCCTACTCTTCATTCTCTTGTTTCCTCCTCGTCATTCTCTTGTTTCCTCCTCGTCATTCTCTTGTTTCCTCCTCGTCATTCTCTTGTTTCCTCCTCGTCATTCTCTTGTTTCCTCCTCATCATTCTCTTGTTTCCTCTCCTCGTCATTCTCTTGTTTCCTCCTTGTCATTCTCTTGTTTCCTCTCCTCGTCATTCTCTTGTTTCCTCTCCTTGTCATTCTCTTGTTTCCTCCTCGTCATTCTCTTGTTTCCTCTCCTCGTTATTCTCTTGTTTCCTCTCCTCGTTATTCTCTTGTTTCCTCCTCGTCATTCTCTTGTTTCCTCTCCTCGTCATTCTCTTGTTTCCTCCTCGTCATCCTCACTTTTCCTCCTCCTTATTCTGTAACAACTGGATGGAGGCTGAGTTGGACTGGAGTCAAATGTTTTCCTCTCACTATCTGGCTGTCAGGCTGTCTGGCCTTCTGGCAGCTTTAATCATCAACAGTTAAAAAGATTGACAGTATTACCATAGATATGACATGAACATCCATTTTTATTTCTAAGACCACTTTTACAAAATGGCTAAACTTATGATGGTTATAATTCTGATATCCAGTATTTCTGAAGTGAACGTTGACAGAGATGGCAGTGACTTAACATTACCCATCAACACTTTCACCCCGTCCTGACACCCTCAGATCGTCCATTTCTAGTCATATTAGCATTTGAATGTGTCTGATTATGCCAGTCTGCATTAAATATTCAGAGAGCGCCCCACAATCCAATTAAATGAGAGATGTGCTTTACAGGGCATCAGCAAACATGATTGAATGCAGAGCTCCCGATGACCAACATGGACAACTTCAAGAGGTTGGAGAGACTCACCAGGAAGCTAAATGACAATGTGTTTATCAGCGATGAAATGACGCTGGGTGTCTGTGAAAGAAGTGCAGGAGCATGTACACACACACACACACACGCATGCACACATCACACACACACACACACACACACACACACACACACACACACACACACACACACACACACACACACACACACACACACACACACACACACACACACACACACACACACACACACACACACACACACACACACACAGACACATACCCATACACTTACACATACACAGGCACATGCTCACATACACACAGGCACATAGACACAGGCAAATACACACAGGCACATACACACAGGCACATACACATAGGCACATACACACAGGCATGTGCTTTAATTTAAAAAATACCAAAATGGGATTAACAGGAGAGACACGACTAAAACATCTCTGAACAGTCAGGGTTTGAAGAGAGAGAGAAAGACACACTGTGGATTATCACAAATAAAACGTCTCTGAACACTCAGGGTTTGGAGAGAGAGACTGCGGATTATCACGACTTAAACGTCTCTGAACACTCAGGGTTTGGAGAGAGAGACTGTGGATTATTACGACTATAACGTCTCTGAACACTCAGGGTTTGGAGAGAGAGAGAGAGACACACTGTGGATTATCACGACTATAACGTCTCTGAACACTCAGGGTTTGGAGAGAGAGACTGTGGATTATCACGACTATAACGTCTCTGAACACTCAGGGTTTGGAGAGAGAGAGAGACACACTGTGGATTATCACGACTATAACGTCTCTGAACTCTCAGGGTTTGGAGAGAGAGAGAGACACACTGTGGATTATCACGACTATAACGTCTCTGAACTCTCAGGGTTTGGAGAGAGAGAGAGACACACTGTGGATTATCACGACTATAACGTCTCTGAACTCTCAGGGTTTGGAGAGAGAGAGAGAGAGACACACTGTGGATTATCACGACTATAACGTCTCTGAACTCTCAGGGTTTGGAGAGAGAGAGAGAGACACACTGTGGATTATCACGACTATAACGTCTCTGAACTCTCAGGGTTTGGAGAGAGAGAGACACACTGTGGATTATCACGACTATAACGTCTCTGAACTCTCAGGGTTTGGAGAGAGAGAGAGACACACTGTGGATTATCACGACTATAACGTCTCTGAACTCTCAGGGTTTGGAGAGAGAGAGAGAGACACACTGTGGATTATCACGACTATAACGTCTCTGAACTCTCAGGGTTTGGAGAGAGAGAGACACACACTGTGGATTATCACGACTATAACGTCTCTGAACTCTCAGGGTTTGGAGAGAGAGAGACACACACTGTGGATTATCACAACTATAACGTCTCTGAACACTCAGGGTTTGGAGAGAGAGACTGTGGATTATCACGACTATAACGTCTCTGAACACTCAGGGTTTGGAGAGAGAGAGAGACACACTGTGGATTATCACGACTATAACGTCTCTGAACTCTCAGGGTTTGGAGAGAGAGAGAGAGAGACACTGTGGATTATCACGACTATAACGTCTCTCAACTCTCAGGGTTTGGAGAGAGAGAGACACACACTGTGGATTATCACGACTATAACGTCTCTGAACACTCAGGGTTTGGAGAGAGAGAGAGAGACACACTGTGGATTATCACGACTATAACGTCTCTGAACTCTCAGGGTTTGGAGAGAGAGAGACACACACTGTGGATTATCACGACTATAACGTCTCTGAACTCTCAGGGTTTGGAGAGAGAGCGAGACACACTGTGGATTATCACGACTAAAACATCTCTGAACACTCAGGGTTTAGAGAAAGAGAGAGACACACTGTGGATTATCATGACTAAAACATCTCTGAACACTCAGGGTTTGGAGAAACACACTGTGGATTATCACACCTAAAACGTCTCTGAACACTCAGGGTTTGGAGAGACACACTGTGGATTGTCACGACTAAAACGTCTCTGAACACTCAGGGTTTGGAGAGAGAGAGAGACACACTGTGGATTATCATGACTAAAACATCTCTGAACACTCAGGGTTTGGAGAAACACACTGTGGATTATCACACCTAAAACGTCTCTGAACACTCAGGGTTTGGAGAGACACACTGTGGATTATCACGACTAAAACGTCTCTGAACACTCAGGGTTTGGAGAGAGAGACTGCGGAATATCACGACTAAAACGTCTCTGAACACTCAGGGTTTGGGGTCGGAACAAAGGAGGAAGGGACAAAGATAAAGTCTTGAGCCACCATCTTCCTTCTCCATTGGTTTTTCATCCAAAGGCACAAACTCTTTTTTAAGACTTGTATTGCCTTTATCCCTCACCATCTATCCTGACCGCGTGTGGATGTTATAGTCGGCTAGTTAGTTATAGTGAGGTCCCTGTTACACAGTGGATACATCCCTAATGGCACTCTATACTACATACTCTATTTTAGGACTTGTATTGCCTTTATTCCTCACCATCTATCCTGACCGCGTGTGGATGTTATAGTCGGCTAGTTAGTTATAGTGAGGTCCCTGTTACACAGTGGATACATCCCTAATGGCACTCTATACTACATACTCTATTTTAGGACTTGTATTGCCTTTATCCCTCACCATCTATCCTGACCGCGTGTGGATGTTATAGTCGGCTAGTTAGTTATAGTGAGGTCCCTGTTACACAGTGGATACATCCTAATGGCACCCTATTCGCTATATACTGCACTACTATGGGCCATGGTTAAATGGAGTGCACTATATAGGGAATAGGGTGCCATTTTGGACACACACAGTGTCAAAGACCGGTACGTTTAGGGCTCCTTTACATTGTGATACAGATATGAAAGCTAATTAACAGTGACCGGTCTGTCCTTAATATTCAACTCAGCACTGGCTCTAATGACTGTGTCCTTTTAATAGCTGGGACTTAATTGAAGCAAATACGATGATACCCTCTTATACTATTAGCTGGACCTTTATGCTATTAGCCAGACCCTTATCGTATTAGCTAGACCCTTATGGTATTAGCTAGATGCTATTAGCTAGACCCTTATGGTATTAGCCGGACCCTTGTGGTATTAGCTAGACCCTTACGGTATTAGCCAGACCCTTATTGTATTAGCCAGACCCTTATGGTATTAGCCGGACCCTTGTGGTATTAGCTAGACCCTTACGGTATTAGCCAGACCCTTATTGTATTAGCCAGACCCTTATTGTATTAGCCAGACCCTTATTGTATTAGCCAGACCCTTATGGTATTAGCCAGACCCTTGTGGTATTAACTAGACCCTTACGGTATTAGCCAGACCCTTATTGTATTAGCCAGACCCTTATGATATTAGCCAGACCCTTATGATATTAGCTAGACACTTATGGTATTAGCTAGACCTTTATGGTATTAGCCAGACCCTTATGATATTAGCTAGACCCTTATGGTATTAGCCAGACCCTTATGATATTAGCTAGACCTTTATGGTATTAGCCAGACCCTTATGATATTAGCTAGACCCTTACGGTATTAGCTAGACCCTTATGATATTAGCTAGACCCTTATGATATTAGCTAGATCCTTATGATATTAGCTAGACCCTTATGGTATTAGCCAGACCGTTATACTACTAGCTATACCTTTATGCTATTAGCTAGACCCTTATGCTATTCGACCCTTATGCTATTAGACCCTTTTGGTATTAGCCAGATATAGGTTCATTAACTGGGCTGACGATGAAGGGAAATGGCAATGAGGGTTGCTATATGTAGCTGCTGTTCAATTATAAATTCTAATGATATTGAACCTGGGTTGACGTTTAAGTCCTTTAAGGTGGCTAGTTTCATATGCAATTTTCAGTCTATTAAAGGAGGGTAGTTTCATATGCAATTTTCAGTCCATTAAATATTGTGTTCTGTCAAGTGATGATAATAGTTTAGAAGTGTATCCAAAGCCGGCCCATCAGAAGGTTATGGTTATGCAAACAGATTGACATCTGTTATATTTACGATCAGGGTTAGGGGAGGTAATGTTAGGATTAGGTTTAGGAGAGGAAACTTTAGGATTAGGGGAGGTAATGTTAGGATTAGTGTTAGGGGAGGTAATGTTAGGATTAGCTTTAGCAAAGGAAACTTTAGGATTAGGGGAGGTAATGTTAGGATTAGGTTTAGGAGAGGAAACTTTAGGATTAGGGGAGGTAATGTTAGGATTAGTGTTAGGGGAGGTAATGTTAGGATTAGCTTTAGCAAAGGAAACTTTAGGATTAGGGGAGGTAATGTTAGGATTAGGTTTAGGAGAGGAAACTTTAGGATTAGGGGAGGTAATGTTAGGATTAGTGTTAGGGGAGGTAATGTTAGGATTAGGGTTGGGTTGGTAATATCAGGATTAGGGTTAGGGGAGGTAATGTTAGGATTAGGGTTAGGGGAGGTAAATTTAGGATTGTTAGGATTAGGGTAGGAGAGGTAATGTCAGGATAAGGATAAAAATTGGGACTAGGGGAGGTAATGTTAGGATTAGGGTTGGTAATGTCAGGATTAGGGTTAGGGGAGGACACTTTAGGATTAGGGGAGGTAATGTTAGGATTAGGGTTAGGAGAGGAAACTTTAGGATTAGGAGAGGTAATGTTAGGATTAGTGTTAGGGGAGGTAATGTTAGGATTAGGGTTAGGGTTGGTAATATCAGGATTAGGGTTAGGGGAGGTAATGTTAGGATTAGTGTCAGGGGAGGTAATGTTAGGATTAGGGTTAGGGGAGGTAATGTTAGGATTAGGGTTAGGGGAGGTAAATTTAGGATTGTTAGGATTAGGGTTAGGAGAGGTAATGTCAGGATAAGGATACAAATTGGGGCTAGGGGAGGTAATGTTAGGATTAGGGTTGGTAATGTCAGGATTAGAGTTAGGGGAGCTAATGTTAGGATTAGTGTTAGGGGAGGTAATATCAGGATTAGGGTTAGGGTTGGTAATATCAGGATTAGGGTTAGGGGAGGTAATATCAGGGTTAGGTAATGTTAATGTTAGTGTTTTGAGGTAATGTTAGGGTAAGGGGAGGTAAAGTTAGGGTTAGGGGAGGTAATGTTAGGGTTAGGGTAGGTAATGTTAGGGTTAGGGGAGTTAAATTTAGGGTTAGGGGAGTTAATATCAGGGTTAGGATCAGGGTAGGTAATGTTAGGGTTAGGGTCAGGGGAGGTAATGTTAGGGTTAGGGGAGGTAAAGTTTGGGTTAGGGGAGGTAATGTTAGGGTTAAGGGAGGTAATGTCAGGGTTATGAAAGGTAATGTTAGGGTTAGGGGAGGTAATGTTAGGGTTAGGGGAGGTAATGTCATGGTTAGGGGAGGTAATGTCAGGGTTAGGGAAGGTAATGTTAGGGTTAGGGGATGTAATGTTAGGGTTAGGGGAGGTAATGTCAGGGTTAGGGGAGGTAATGTTAGGGTTAGGGGAGGCAATATTAGGGTTAGGGGAGGTAATGTTAGGGTTAGGGGAGGTAATGTTAGGGTTAAGGGAGGTAATGTTAGGGTTAATGGAGGTAATGTTAGGGTTAGGGGAGGTAATGTTAGGGTTAAGTGAGGTAATGTTAGGGCCAGGGGAGGTAATGTTAGGGCCAGGGGAGGTAATATTAGGGTCAGGGGAAGTAATGTTAGGGTCAGGGGAGGTGATGTTAGGGCCATGGGAGGTAATGTTAGGGCCAGGGGAGGTAATGTTAGGGTTAGGGGAGGTAATGTTAGGGTTAGGGGAGGTAATGTTAGGGTTAGGGGAGGTAATGTTAGGGCCAGGGGAGGTAATGTTAGGGTTAGGGGAGGTAATGTTAGGGTTAGGGGAGGTAATATTAGGGTTAGGGGAGGTAATGTTAGGGTTAGGGGAGGTAATGTTAGGGTTAGGGGAGGTAATGTTAGGGTTAGGGGAGGTAATGTTAGGGTTAAGGGAGGTAATGTTAGGGTTAAGGGAGGTAATGTTAGGGTTAGGGGAGGTAATGTTAGGGTTAAGTGAGGTAATGTTAGGGCCAGGGGAGGTAATATTAGGGTCAGCGGAGGTAATGTTAGGGTCAGGGGAGGTAATGTTAGGGTCAGGGGAGGTAATGTTAGGGCCAGGGGAGGTAATGTTAGGGTCAGGGGAGGTAATGTTAGGGTTAGGGGAGTTAAACTTAGGGTTAGGGGAGGTAATATCAGGGTTAGGGGAGGTAATGTTAGGGTCAGGGTAGGTAATGTTAGGGTTAGGGTCAGGGGAGGTAATGTTAGGGTTAGGGGAGGTAATGTTAGGGCCAGGGGAGGTAATGTTAGGGTTAGGGGAGGTAATGTTAGGGTTAGGGGAGGTAATATTAGGGTTAGGGGAGGTAATGTTAGGGTTAGGGGAGGTAATGTTAGGGTTAGGGGAGGTAATGTTAGGGTTAGGGGAGGTAATGTTAGGCTTAAGGGTGGTAATGTTAGGGTTAAGGGAGGTAATGTTAGGGTTAGGGGAGGTAATGTTAGGGTTAAGTGAGGTAATGTTAGGGCCAGGGGAGGTAATATTAGGGTCAGCGGAGGTAATGTTAGGGTCAGGGGAGGTAATGTTAGGGTCAGGGGAGGTAATGTTAGGGCCAGGGGAGGTAATGTTAGGGTCAGGGGAGGTAATGTTAGGGTTAGCGGAGTTAAACTTAGGGTTAGGGGAGGTAATATCAGGGTTAGGGGAGGTAATGTTAGGGTCAGGGTAGGTAATGTTAGGGTTAGGGTCAGGGGAGGTAATGTTAGGGTTAGGGGAGGTAATGTTAGGGTTAGGGGAGGTAATGTTAGGGTTAGGGTCAGGGGAGGTAATGTTAGGGTTAGGGGAGGTAATGTTAGGGTTAGGGGAGGTAATGTAGGGTTAGGGGAGGTAATGTTAGGGTTAGGGGAGGTAATGTTAGGGTTAGGGGAGGTAATGTAGGGTTAGGGGAGGTAATGTTAGGGTTAGGGGAGGTAATGTTAGGATCAGGAGAGGTAATGTAGGGTTAGGGGAGGTAATGTTAGGGTTAGGGGAGGTAATGTAGGGTAGGGTTACTTATTATTTCCATGCAATTTTCTGATGACAAATACATCCTGCTTTAGCCACAAAACACTTCTACGGTGTAACAGCATAATCCCCAACATGAAAACTGAGTTCTCCTCTAGTCTAATACGATGCTCGTTGAATTATTCAAGCATAGCTGCTTTCATTTACAGAAAGGCATTTCCTCTTTAATTAGTTGGATCGTTTCATGTCCTTTCATAAAAGACCACTTACATTTTTGAATATTGAAATTATCTCAATTAATAAGCAACGGCTTTTTGGCTTAATAACTTTTCTAAATGGCTTCTGAACTTTGTTATCCGCAGTATTGAAGGCCCATGAAAGTCGTCTACAGTTTCGAAAAGCGTTCGGGCAAAATGTAATAAATATTTTAAACATTCAGAAGAAAGAATGATTTAATGCGACCGCTGTGAATGGGAATCTGCCCGTCTTAAATGAAATGTGTTTCCATGAAATCGTTAGTGTGTTAGGGATTTATTAAACAGATGCAAATTACAATCATGAATACTTTATTGACAGTATTAGTAACAGAAAAATAGACTTCATAGAGTGAATGGGTTGAGGTGAACGTCTAGGTTGGGGTCTATATTTTTTAAATCCAACTCCTTAAATAGCGTCGTGTCTCATTTCAATTTGATCAGAGTCTTTTAAAACTTAAAAGGACTACGTCAATGTACTGTGTCACTGTGTCTCGTACGGCACCCTATGCCCTATGTAGTGAACTACTTTTCACCAGAGCCTTATGGGTCCTGTTCAAATATAGTGGATACAATATAGGGAATAGGGTTCCATTTTGGATGCATTGTATCTCTGTTTGGTACAGTTTCAGCCTTCAGTTATAATATGAATCAAAACCTAGTCTATTGTGTGACATCTATATATACAGTATATATATATATATAGATATATATATATTTTTTTAACCTTTGTTTAAGTCAGTTAAAGAACAAATTCTCATTCACAATGACGATGCTGGGCCAAACCCGGACGACGCTGGGCCAAACCCGGACGACGCTGGGCCAAACCCGGACGACGCTGGGCCAAACCCGGACGACGCTGGGCCAAACCCGGACGACGCTGGGCCAAACCCTGTGCCCAGCCCGCTACAGGAGTCGCTGGTGCGCGATGAGACAAGGATATCCCTACCGGCCAAGCCCTCCCTACGACGGTAAGCCAATTGTGAGTCGCCCCATGGACCTCCCGGTTGTGACAGAACCTGGGCGTGAACCCAGAGTCTCTGGTGGCACAGCTGGCGCTGCAGTACAGCGCCCTTAACCACTGCGAAACCCGGGAGGCCCCTTAGCTGTAACAGCCTCATCCCTGTTCCTCGTCCACTAGATGATATAACCATAACAGCCTCATCCCTGTTCCTCATCCACTAGATGATATAACCAGATATAGCCGTAACAGCCTCATCCCTGTTCCTCGTCCACTAGATGACTGACTGTGCTCATCTACATGTGGAGAAACACAAACACAATTTTTTGAATTCAACACCTTGACGTCAGCCACTCAATCAAACATGGCCAGTGTTGTTTCAATGACAACGGCGAAAGTCCAACTTCCACACTCTCTCCCTCCATCATCTCTCCTCCGTGACTTGGAAACCGATGTGATTGAGTGGTCGAGGAAGTTGGCAATTCGTTAGTAGGCAAACGGAAGACTGTCATCCCCTCCTCGATAGCCTCCTTTTGGCGAGGAAGCACAGGTGCATCCTACCTGAGTCCTTCGTGGAAGACTTATGCCACACCCCCTTTTGAATCAACTATAGTTTTATTGAAGGAGAACAGCATGCCAACATTTAAAAAAAACATATTCTACTCATCTTTTATCTATGAAATGTCTTCACGACTGGCTACATTGGTTTGGACCCCTTTATACATTTATTGTGGGGATTCCACCCTGTAAATATCATTTACCCGATGACTCGAGATTGACAGGAGACTCTCATTTCATATGAGAGTCCATTTCCTCTCCTCGACCACCTCTCTCTAGGAGAGAGGAGGAGGAGGGGGAGGAGAGAGGAGGAGGGAGGAGAGAGGAGGAGGGAGGAGGAGGGTGAGGAGAGAGGACTCAGGAGTTGAGCGAATCCAATTGAGAAAAGGCCACTGTCTGCACTGCCTCATCTGTCACTTGTCAGCAGGCAGTTAGACGATGTGAATGAGACGGTTGAGCTGAGGTTAATGGAGGCACAGGCCATAACAGACACATCGCTGCATCCCAAATGGCACCCTATTCCCTACATAGTGCACTACTTTAGACCAGGGCTGGCACCCTATTCCCTACATAGTGCACTACTTTAGACCAGGGCTGGCACCCTATTCCCTACATAGTGCACTATTTTAGACCAGGGCTGGCACCCTATTCCCTACATAGTGCACTATTTTAGACCAGGGTTGGCACCCTATTCCCTACATAGTGCACTACTTTAGACCAGGGCTGGCACCCTATTCCCTACATAGTGCACTACTTTAGACCAGGGCTGGCACCCTATTCCCTACATAGTGCACTATTTTAGACCAGGGCTGGCACCCTATTCCCTACATAGTGCACTATTTTAGACCAGGGCTGGCACCCTATTCCCTACACAGTGCACTATTTTAGACCAGGGCTGGCACCCTATTCCCTACATAGTGCACTATTTTAGACCAGGGCTGGCACCCTATTCCCTACACAGTGCACTATTTTAGACCAGGGCTGGCACCCTATTCCCTACATAGTGCACTATTTTAGACCAGGGCTGGCACCCTATTCCCTACACAGTGCACTATTTTAGACCAGGGCTGGCACCCTATTCCCTACATAGTGCACTACTTTAGACCAGGGCTGGCATCCTATTCCCTACATAGTGCACTACTTTAGACCAGGGCTGGCACCCTATTCCCTACACAGTGCACTATTTTTGACTGGAGCAGTATATAGGCTGCCGTTTGAGACTCAGCCATCATCACAATCTGTAGTTCCCTTCTCTTAAACAGGATCCGCAACACTCCAGAATAGAGTCCACTAGATGACTGAACAATGCTGTTATAATCATTATGGAGAGAGAATAGTTCACTAGCTAACTGAACAATGCTGCTATAATCATTATGGAGAGAGAACAGTCCACTAGATGACTGAACAATGCTGCTATAATCATTATGGAGAGAGAATAGTCCACTAGCTAACTGAACAATGCTGCTATAATCATTATGGAGAGAGAACAGTCCACTAGATGACTGAACAATGCTGCTATAATCATTATGGAGAGAGAATAGTCCACTAGCTAACTGAACAATGCTGCTATAATCATTATGGAGAGAGAATAGTCCACTAGCTAACTGAACAATGCTGCTATAATCATTATGGAGAGAGAACAGTCCACTAGCTGACTGAACAATGCTGCTATAATCATTATGGAGAGAGAACAGTCCACTAGATGACTGAACAGTGCTCCTAATGTCACGATGGATAATGAACAGTACAGTTGTCTAGGTGGCCGATGAATGCTCCTAATGTCATCATCAGTATGGATAGTTAAAGGTACAATAGAAGACTCACAGTAGAGAAGGTGGCTGGAACAACACAGTAGGTAATAATGGCCATAGCTAGTGTTATTATAGATAATGAAGAGGTGGTGGCTGAGCAGAACAATACACCTAAATGTCATTGACCGCTGGAATTCCTGCCTTCACAACACCTGCTAGCCTAACTTCCTGCCTTCACAACACCTGCTAGCCTAACTTCCTGCCTTCACAACACCTGCTAGCCTAACTTCCTGCCTTCACAACACCTGCTAGTTTAACTTCCCGACTGCTCTTAGCCTCACAGCCGCAATCTGCCTGCTAGCCTAACTACCTAACTACCTGTCTTCACAACCAAGCTAGGCTAGCAGGGGTTGTGAAGGCAGGAATCTAGGCTAGCAGGGGTTGTGAAGGCAGGAAGCTAGGCTAGCAGGGGTTGTGAAGGCAGGAAGCTAGGCTAGCAGGGGTTGTGAAGGCAGGAATCTAGGCTAGCAGGGGTTGTGAAGGCAGGAATCTAGGCTAGCAGGGGTTGTGAAGGCAGGAAGCTAGGCTAGCAGGGGTTGTGAAGGAAGGAAGCTAGGCTAGCAGGGGTTGTGAAGGAAGGAAGTTAGGCTAGCAGGGGTTGTGAAGGCAGGAAGTTAGGCAAGCAGGGGTTGTGAAGGCATGAAGTTAAGTTAGCAGGGGTTTTGAAGACAGACTGCTGTTGTGAGTCTAAGAGCAGGCAGGAAATTAGGTTTGCAGGGGTTGTGAAGGCAGGAAGTTAAGTTAGCAGGGGATTTAAAGACAGACTGCTGTTGTGAGTCTAAGAGCAGGCAAGAAATGAGGTTAGCAGGGGTTGTGAAGGCAGGAAGCTGCTGTGAGGCTAAGAACCAACCACAGCTACAGGAGAGGAGCCTATAGGTTGTGTGTAGCTGCTACTCCTCCTACGCCCAGTAGAAATAATCTAAACACAGCTGCTTACAAGGAGACATGACAGCTATTTCTCATAAACACACTTCCTCTCTATCTCTCCTCCTCTCTCTCCCCTCTTTCTCTTCCTCTCTCTATCGCTCTCTCCCCATCTCCCCCTCTCTCTATCTCTCCTCCTCTCTCTCCCCCTCTCTTTCCCCCTCTTTCTCTCCCCCTCTCTATCTCCTTATCTCTATCTCCCTCTCTCTCGCCCTCTCTCTCTCTATCTCCCTCTCTCTCTGACTCCCTCTCTATCTCCCTCTCTCCCTCTCTCCCTCTCCATCTCCTTATCTCTCTCTCCCCTCTCTCTCCCTCTCTCTCGCCCTCTCTCCCTCTCCCTCTCCCTCTCTCCTTCCATGCGTGATGATGTTGTCACTGCAGAAGATCGAGTCCCTTCCATAGCAGTTAGTAACAGAATTGTCAAGAACTGACAGTGGGTGTGAGTGTGAGAGAAATGACATGATCTGAAAAGGAAGTGTTTTTCCCCACAGCCGAGCTCCATGTGAAACATGTGATCGATACATATACCATTTCTTTGTCACAGTGGTCCATTTCTGTCCATTTCCAATCTAATCCGTTTTTTAATGAGAAAAAGGCCAAATAACAAAGGGGGGAGTATAAAATGACTTTTCATAGTCCTTTCTGCCGTAACCTTGAACCTTTCCTCAAGACAAGTCTCGATGCAACGTAACGGCCGCTGAACAATGCTACGGGTACTCGTCTTCAGAAAACAAGAACTTGACATTTTAAAAGAAGTATAATTTATAACTTGTCACTGTCATTTGGTGTAACGGTTTTCTTCTGTGGACGAAGGATCAAAGCGCAGCGTGGTTAGAGTTAAACATGTTTAATAAAGTCAATAAACATGAACACTACAAAATACCAAAACAACAAATGTGGAAAAACCGAACCAGTCCTATCTGGTGCATAGACACAAAGACAGAAGACAACCACCCACCAAAACCCAACACAAAACAGGCTACCTAAAACACGGTTCCCAATCAGAGACAATGACTAACACCTGCCTCTGATTGAGAACCATATCAGGCCCAAACATAGAAACGTGAAAACTAGACACACAACATAGAATGCCCACTCAGCTCACGTCCTGACCAACTCTAGAACAAAGGAAACACAAAATAACTATGGTCAGAACGGGACATTTGGTCATTTCTCTTTCTTTATATCACGCTGTAAAAAAAAGAATTAACGATACAGCACGTTGGTTGTAAGATACCTGAGGTAAGTTCAAATGTTGGTGCCGTGACACCATTTTTGGAACCTTGAAAAGTGCAGAACCCCTAAAAATAACAGAATTCAACCCCATTTAGTGAACGGATGTTTTGAAAGGACAGCTTATATACGGTTCTGTCCGTTGCAACACTCCATAGTTCACAGAGTTTGGGGCAAATTTGAAAAGTAAAACAGATTTCCTGGCTATTGGTAGACTGTTTTTAAGCCATTATAGATTCCGCACCCCAAATGGAATCCTATTCCCTACATAGTGCACTTTGGCTAGGGCCCTGGTCAAACGTAGTGAAATCTACAGGGAGTAGGGATGCATTTGGGACTGAGACAGAATGTTTTTCCTTGCCTGTGGTTCTGAGGTATTGTGTCTGAGTGAATCTGAAGATGAGAAGGAAACAGACTGAGACTTTATGATGAAGTGAACCTTTCATAAGAAAATGAAACCACTCTCCCTCCTCTCTCCATGTCTCTCTCTCTCTCTCTCTCTCTCTCTCTCTCTCTCTCTCTCTCTCCATGTCGCTCTCTCCATCTCTCATTTAATTCCAGCGATCCAGCTCTCTCTCTACTTCTCGCGCTCTCTGTCTGTCTGTCTGTCTGTCTGTCTGTCTGTCTGTCTGTCTGTCTGTCTGTCTGTCTGTCTGTCTGTCTGTCTGTCTGGTAAATTGAGCAAGGTGTATGATCAGAAAGATTTTATCCTCTGCGTTCGGCTCTGTTTCCAGGGCAATATGTAACGTTTGATGGAGGTTGGAGGTTGGTGGCGTACAATCTTATCAAGAGAAGGAGGCTGGCTACACGCTGAAATGTTTTTTATCACAGAGTCAACAACATAACACATCTCTCAAAGGACGATCTTTGCTGTTCCGGCGTGGCTGCACTTCATCAATTGGGGCGGCAGGGTAGCCTAGTGGTTAGAGTGTAGAGGTGGCAGGGTAGCCTAGTGGTTAGAGTGTAGAGGCGGCAGGGTAGCCTAGTGGTTAGAGTGTAGAGGCGGCAGGGTAGCCTAGTGGTTAGAGTGTAGAGGCGGCAGGGTAGCCTAGTGGTTAGAGTGTAGAGGCGGCAGGGTAGCCTAGTGGTTAGAGTGTAGAGGCAGCAGGGTAGCCTAGTGGTTAGAGTGTAGAGGCGGCAGGGTAGCCTAGTGGTTAGAGTGTAGAGGCGGCAGGGTAGCCTAGTGGTTAGAGTGTAGAGGCGGCAGGGTAGCCTAGTGGTTAGAGTGTAGAGGCGGCAGGGTAGCCTAGTGGTTAGAGTGTAGAGGCGGCAGGGTAGCCTAGTGGTTAGAGTGTAGAGGCGGCAGGGTAGCCTAGTGGTTAGAGTGTAGAGGCGGCAGGTTATCCTAGTGGTTAGAGTGTAGAGGCGGCAGGGTAGCCTAGTGGTTAGAGTGTAGAGGCGGCAGGGTAGCCTTGTGGTTAGAGCGTTGGACTAGTTACCGGAAGGTTGCAAGTTCAAACCCCCGAGCTGACAAGGTACAAAATCTGTCGTTCTGCCCCTGAACAGGCAGTTAACCCACTGTTCCTAGGCCGTCATTGAAAATAAGAATTTGTTCTTAACTGACTTGCCTGGTTAAATAAAAAATCAGCCCCAAGTCACAATCTCCTTTCACTTTTATAGTGTTGGAATGGAACCAATACCATCTGCGTATTTTAAACGTGGCCCATTGTACTGTAACATAGGAGTTTTGGAAAAGTATGGAGCGAAATAAACATGGTTTTGATGTCATAAAGTGCTGAGTATTAGCTCAGTACCTTTAGCTAACTAAGTATCTTTGGCGGTGCCAATTCCTCTTTTGAAAAGTGTGAGCGAGCCGGATACTTTAGTAGGTATATACCTCCATATAGGGCTCTGCATTAACCTACTTTAGAATGAACTCACATGTATGATGGATTAAGTCATGTAGGATTGAGGCATGTAGGATACATCATAAACCTACTTTAGAATGATCTCACATGTATAATGGATTAAGTCATATAGGATTG
>NC_092148.1:2357903-2407903 GCF_045791955.1 Oncorhynchus clarkii lewisi | reverse complement strand
GTGACTGAAACTCTTCACTTAGAAAGACATCACATCCTAGATAGATCACATCATGGGTGTCTTGGGTTTAACCAGCTTTATAGGTGATCATGGAGCGATTTTAACAGATTATCGCTTCAGAAACAGCAAGGTAGTCATAGATGGTTGTAATATCTACCACTCTCTTTATTTGACCTCATGTGTGGATCAGCAGCATGCAGGGGATTATGATGTATTTGAGGACCAGGTCTGCAAGTTCTTTAAGGCTCTGAGAGATTGTGGCATTGAACCTTATGTGATTATAGACGGAGGCTCTGACTTTTCCGATAAAAAGTTTGAAACTCTCCGACAACGAGCTCAATCAAGGATCAACCAAGCCAAGAACTTGTCCATGGGGCTTCGGGAGAGAGGTTTACTGCCAGTCTTCATCAAACAAGTCTTCAAACAGGTCCTCTCCAGCCTGAAGGTGCCATTCGCGCATTGCATCTTTGAAGCAGACCAAGAAATAGCCTCCTTGGCTCAAAGGTGGAAGTGTCCGGTCCTGTCCAATGACAGTGACTTTTATATTTTTGCCATCCAGGCTGGATTTCTTCCCATGTCCCATTTTCAGTGGCAGAACGCGTCAGTGCAAGGCTGGAGTCCTCAAAATTACATCCCCTGCAAGCGGTACACCACAACAAGCTTCTGCAGACAAGTCAACATCAACAGACAGCTTCTCCCAGTCTTCGCTGCCATCGCAGGAAACGACTATGTCAACTTGGTTAAGATGGGCTTTCCCATCAAGTTTGAAGACAGCTTGTCGATGGAATCCAATTGGAAGCGCGGTAAGTTTTAATAAATTAAGTGTTTACTGAAGTTTACATAATCGCTACAGATGCATATAATACTCTAGCGAATGGCGGGGCACACAAGCAAACCCAGGTAGCTGGTGTGAAAGGCAAACACGGTCATTACACAGGTGCACCTTGTGCGGGGAACAACAAAACACAATGCCACAGATGTCTCAAGTTTTGATGGAGCGTACAATTGGCATGCTGACTACAGGAATGCCCACCAGAGCTGTTGCCAGATAATTGAATGTTAATTTCTCTACCATAAGCCGATTCCAGCGTCGTTTTAGAGAATTTGTCAGTACGTCCAATTGGCCTCACAACCGCATACTACTTGTGAACGCCAGCCAAGGTCCTCCACATTTGGCTTCTTCACTTGCGGGATGATCTGATTCGGCGACGTAACTGACTTCAGTGGGCAAATGCTCACCTTCGATGGCCACTGGCACGCTGTGACTGAATCCTGGTTTCAACTGTTCTGGGTAACTGGCAGACAATGTGTATGGCATGGCGTTGCGTGGGCGAAAGGTTTGCTGATGTCAACGTTGTGAACAGAGTGCCCCATGGTGGCGGTGGGGTTATAGTATGGTTAGGTACAAGCTACGGACAATGAACACAATTGCTATTTATCAATGGAAAGTTTAATGCACAGAGATAACGTCACAAGATCCTGAGGCCCATTGTCATGCCATTCATCTGCCCCCATCACCTCATGTTTCAGCATGATAATGCACAGCCCCATGTCTCAAGGATCTGTTACACAATTCCTGGAAGCTGAAAATGTCCCAGTTCTTCCACGGCCTGCATACTCACCAGACATGTCACCCATTGAGAATGTTAGGAATGCTCTGGGTCGACGAGTATGACATCGTGTTCCAGTTCCCGCCAATATCCAGCAACTTCACAGAGCCACTGGAGAGGAGTTGGACAACATTCCACAGGCCACAATCAACAGCTTGATCAACTCTATGTGAAGGAGATGTGTCACGCTGGATGAGGCAAATGGTTTGTCACACCAGATACTGACTGGTTTTCTGATCCACTCCTCTACGTTTTTGTGAAGGTTTCTGTGACCAACAGATGCATATCTGTATTCCCAGTCATGTGAAATCCATAAATTAGGGCCTAATGAACTCATTTAAATTGACTAATTTTGTTATATGAACTTTAAAAAAAGAAAAACCTTTCAATTGTTGCATGTTGCTTTTATATTTTTGTTCAGTGTACATACAGTCATTTGCCAACCAACCCAGCCAGTTTGGGTTCCAGATCCAGACACCAACCAACCCAGACAGTTTTGGGATCCAGATCCAGACACCAACCAACCCAGCCAGTTTGGGTTCCAGATCCAGACACCAACCAACCCAGCCAGTTTGGGATCCAGATCCAGACACCAACCAACCCAGACAGTTTTGGGATCCAGATCCAGACACCAACCAACCCAGCCAGTTTTGGGTTCCAGATCCAGACACCAACCAACCCAGCCAGTTTTGGGTTCCAGATCCAGACACCAACCAACCCAGACAGTTTTGGGATCCAGATCCAGACACCAACCAACCCAGCCAGTTTGGGTTCCAGATCCAGACACCAACCAACCCAGCCAGTTTGGGATCCAGATCCAGACACCAACCAACCCAGACAGTTTTGGGATCCAGATCCAGACACCAACCAACCCAGCCAGTTTTGGGTTCCAGATCCAGACACCAACCAACCCAGACAGTTTTGGGTTCCAGATCCAGACACCAACCAACCCAGCCAGTTTTGGGATCCAGATCCAGACACCAACCAACCCAGCCAGTTTGGGTTCCAGATCCAGACACCAACCAACCCAGCCAGTTTTGGGTTCCAGATCCAGACACCAACCAACCCAGACAGTTTGGGATCCAGATCCAGACACCAACCAACCCTGCCAGTTTTGGGATCCAGATCCAGACACCAACCAACCCAGACAGTTTTGGGTTCCAGATCCAGACACCAACCAACCCAGACAGTTTTGGGTTCCAGATCCAGACACCAACCAACCCAGACAGTTTTGGGTTCCAGATCCAGACACCAACCAACCCAGACACTTTTGGGTTCCAGATCCAGACACCAACCAACCCAACAAGTTTTTACCAATTGTGTGCAGCAGCTTGTCTGTTACGAGGTTTCATTTCCAAGTCAGATGGAATAGAAAACATTTTATATAAAACATTCCTCCTATGAGGGCCGATTAAGACCAAGTTAAGCGCGCTTCAATGGAACATAATTCCTTTTTTCATGTACCATTCTCTCTTTTTGTGTATTTTGACCTTGAATTTAAACATGACAATATTATGCTATAACACCCGCTATTCATTTGTTGTGGAGATCAAAGAAATTAACGTTTTGGCGGAAATGTGTGTCTACAGCCATGACATATTCTGACCTTGACTTAAATCTATCATAATTCTCCCACTTTTAAGTGCAAGGAAACCATGAATAAGGTTGAGTGAACCTGCCTGTTCCAAGTGGAAAAATGTATCTACTTTATTTGTTCTGATAGAAATAACATTCTTTGCACTGTACGTTCAAAATTGATAAGAGCTATTGATAAGAGCTATTGATAAGAGCTATTGATAAGAGCTATTGATAAGAGCTATTGATAAGAGCTAGGTAAATGATTCATCTGTTTGGAGAAGGAGATTGTAAATACACACAACAATTGTTTTAGATGAACTGAAAATGATATCAACATGACATGTAGGGTTAGTGCTTCTGTACTGTTTACCACGCTTGCCAAATATCAGATCTCAGCAACAAACTGATCATGCAATATTACATGCTTTTTGATGTATTTTGAAACATTTTCAATGATGTTTACTAGTTTAAAATGCATTCTTCTACAGAACCGCTGGACCAATCAGCACCAAATGTGGTATATATATATATAGATAAACTAGGCAAGTCATTTAAGAACAAATTCTTGTTTACAATGACAGCCTACCCCAGATCTACTCAGCATCAGGTGAAGTGACCATAAAGAGATCACGAGGGACATATGATGTATCGAAAGGGAAAAGTTAACGAAATGAAAACTCATCCATTGTAATGATCCTATAAATAGTCCTGTGACTGAAACTCTTAAATTGTAAAGACATCACATCCCAGACGGAGCTCATCTCGGGTTTATAGATGAAAATGAAACGTTTATTTTTTATTTTTTTAAAGATGATCACTTCTGAAACGCCAAGCTGATCATAGATGGCAGTAATCTCTACCACTTGCTTTATTTTAACTCAAGTTTGGATCAGAAGCATGGAGGGGATCTTGATGCTTTTAAGGCTCTGACAGATTGCGACATTGACCCTTATGTGATTATAGATGAAGGCTCTGACAAAAAGTTTGAAACTCTCCACCAACGAATTCAATCAAAGATCAACACAGCCAACAACTTGTCCATGGGGGCGTCAAGGGGGAAGTCTAAATATCAACCCTCGTCAAACAAGTCTTCAAACAGGCCCTCTCCAGCTTAAAGGTTCCGTTCGTACAGCATCTGTGAGGCAGACCAAGAAATAGCCTCACTGGCTCAAAGGTGAAAATGTCCGGTTCTGTCCAATGACAGTGACTTTCATGTGACTGCCCATGTCCCGTTTGAAGTGGGATGAAAGCGTCAGTGCAAGGCGGGAGTCCTCAAAATGACATCCTCTGCAAGCGGTACACCACAACAAGCTTCTGCAGTCACTTCAACATCAACAGACGGCTTCTCCCAGTCTTCGCCGCCATCGCAGGAAACGACTATGTCAACTTGGATAAGATGGGCTTTCCCATCAGGTGGGAAGACTACTCTCCAAAGCAACCCAATCTCGAAGCAACCCAAGAAAAAAGTATATACTAATATATTATATGTATACTGAAGTATACTTAAATACTACAGAATCATATAACAGACCTAAAGTGTATTCAAAGAATATTTGTTTTGCTCTTTATTTAATATATTAATCATTTGCGTAAGTACTAATTAAGTGTCCCAATTTAGATAATTTAAAATACATTTAATATACTTAAATAAAACAGTATATAATAAAGTAGACATTAAATGTATATATCTGTCACGCCCTGACCTTAGTTATCTTTGTTTTCTTCATTATTTTGGTCAGGTCAGGGTGTTACGAGGGTGGGTATGTGTGTTTTTACTCCTGTATATCTACTAGGGTTTTGTATGTATGTATGTACAGTGGGGCAAAAAAGTATTTAGTCAGCCACCAATTGTGCAAGTTCTCCCACTGAAAAAGATGACAGAGGCCTGTAATGTTCATCATAGGTACACTTCAACTATGACAGACAAAATGAGAAAAAAAAATCCATAAAATCACATTGTAGGATTTTTTATGAATTTATTTGCAAATTATGGTGGAAAATAAGTACTTGGTCAATAACAAAAGTTAATCTCAATACTTTGTTATATACCCTTTGTTGGCAATGACAGAGGTCAAACGTTTTCTGTAAGTCTTCACAAGGTTTCCACACACTGTTGCTGGTATTTTGGCCCAAAAACATTTGACCGAAGTTAAACAATTTACAGGCAATGCTATCAAATACTAATTGAGTTTATGTAAACTTCTGACCCACTGGGAATGTGATGAAAGAAATAAAAGCTGAAATAAATAAATATTCTGACATTTCACATTCTTAAAATAAAGTGGTGATCCTAACTGACCAAAGACAGTCCTTTTTACAAGGAAAAAATGTCAGGAATTGTGAAAAAGTGAGTTTAAATGTATTTGGCTAAAATGTACGTATACTTACGACTTTAACTGTATATGTTTTTTTTTTTTGTGCTTGGGAAGGGGTTGTCTTTTTCAACAAGTTGCTGAAATGGCTGGCCAGTTTCCAGGAGAAGCAGGAGGCCTTGGACAATGTGCACCTCCTCATTGGTCATGGGGAAAACAACATGGATGCTGCCCTCCAGGCCCTCTCTCGGGGCATAGAAACATACCAGATTCAACCCGAAAGCCTGGAGTGTTTCTTCAATGATGGCGAGGCGCCTGATGCCGGCCTTCTCCCAAACCATCTGAGTGTCCTTCCAGACTGGACTCTGCTGCCGTTGACGAAGGGGACACTTCCCCCCTACATGATATACATTCTGCAGCGGAGGCCAGTGATACAGGGTATCCAAGTGGAAGATCACAGCTTACCCAGTGGGAACAACACCTCTCGGCCCATACGGCAGGTATTCTACGGGCTGCTGCTGGGTGAAGGGAGGGAAGTAGAGGAGTATGACAGGGAAGAAACAAACCTGACCAGCAGCAAGGTTAATGCCATCCTGCCCAGTGCTGCACAACAGCTGCAGCTGGACACACTGGATCAGGTATGTCGACATGTGATATAGTATACAGTATATCAGGTATGTAGACATGTGATATAGTATACAGTATATCAGGTATGTAGACATGTGATATAGTATACAGTATATCAGGTATGTAGACGTGATATAGTATACAGTATATCAGGTATGTAGACGTGATATAGTATACAGTATATCAGGTATGTAGACGTGATGTAGTATACAGTATATCAGGTATGTAGACGTGATGTAGTATACAGTATATCAGGTATGTATACATGATGTAGTATACAGTATATCAGGTATGTAGACGTGATGTAGTATACAGTATATCAGGTATGTAGACGTGATGTAGTATACAGTATATCAGGTATGTAGACGTGATGTAGTATACAGTATATCAGGTATGTAGACGTGATATAGTATACAGTATATCAGGTATGTAGACGTGATGTAGTATACAGTATATCAGGTATGTAGACGTGATGTAGTATACAGTATAATATAAACATGCTGCTGTTGATTCTGAAATTGATTCTCATTCTCTTGTTCTGTCTCTTAGGCTCCACATTTAGTGCGGCTTGAGGTGTTTTTGGAGACCGTTGGTGTGTCCCAGTCCACTTTGAATGGTCTCCCACTTCACCTGGGACTTCCTGTGGCTGTTACCTACTACTGGCTGAGGCACGCCCATCCCCGACCAGACCATCCTCTCCTGCAGGCCCTGCTACTAGGACTGGTGTATGGAGAGCTCTGCAGACAGAGGAAGAGCCAGAGAGGTATGGACCAGAGCATGAATGAAAACACACACACAGCCACACACAACTTGGAATTTATAAATAAAGTACGTGAAGTGCAGCCAATGACTCCTCCCCTTCTTGTGTATCAGGGTTTATAGAGGAGAGACCAGTGTTGGAGAGGATGAGAGGGCTGATTCAGAGACGTGCTATGAGTCCAGACCTGGGTGTGGTCCACGCCTATAGCCAATGGAAGCGCTGCATGAGGGATTGCCTTGACCTGAACCAACTGCTGTGCTTCCCTCTACCTGAGCCTCAGTGTGCCTGGTAAGGTGTCCCTTCCTAAAACAACCCTAACCTCTAACCTCTAACCTCTAGAGTAGACCAGTGGTATTCCTTCACATTGTTTTCTAGCCCAGCAGCAACACAGCTAATTCAACCCTCTGTTGTTTCCCTGTTGGAGTCTAGGCTGTACAAGGGCACTCTGGTGCACCAGCTTGTGGGCCAACTGAGACGGGGGGTGACCCCGGATTCTCTCCTGATGGAAGACCCTTCATCTGGGCAGCTGTACAAAGCCATGCTGGACGCCATGCGTCCATACTCAACTTCCAGGAAGCTGAGACCACTGGACAACCTGACGGCCCCTCTGCAGATTCTGTCGCTGGAGGATGAAGAATTTGATGATGATGATGATGATGATGGAGTAGGCTGTACTGAAGTCCCAATGTCCCGTCACAAGAGGAAGGAAAGATTCAATAAAGCTCTGTTGAGTTATAGATATAGGGACCACTAAATAGGGACCACCTGTTGAGTTATAGATATGGTGACCACTATATAGGGACCACCTGTTGAGTTATATACTGTTTTCTGTGACATTAAAGTGACAGAGTGCATAGGTAGGAAGGCCCCATTTGCATACACTCATACTCATGAAGCGCTTCCCCTTTCACTTACACATGGAGCACAGAGAACATTGATAAGAGATTTGACATTGATTAAAAGAAAATAAGAAAAATGAGAGTAAATTATTATTTTTTTATTGTGACTGAGGTTTATTGAAGTGAAAATTCAAGGTTAAATATGTTAAATGTTAAAGGTTGAAAACATTGTGAAATAAACATTGTGAAATAAACATTGTGAAATAAACATTGTGAAATGAACATTGTGAAATATTAAAGTGGAGTTAAAGTAGTGCAGTAAAATGTTAGAATGTTATATTGTTGTTTGCTGTAAGGTGTGATGCATATTGACTATGTTTGTTAGAGGAGGAGGTTGATAATCTAATGGTGTTGGAGCGTTTAAAATGTTGGATGTTTAGAATGTAATGGGAGAAATATATTAGGTTGGATTAGGATTAGAATTGAATGGAATAAGAAAATGTATGTTTGAACCACCATCCCAGTAGCCCACACAACTACCACCACAGTAGCCCACACCACCACCACCACCACCACAGTAGCCCACACCACCACCACCACCACAGTAGCCCACACCACCATCACCACGGTAGCCAACACAACTACCACCACAGTAGCCCACACAACCACCACCACAGTAGCCCACACAACCATCACCACAGTAGCCCACACAACTACCACCACGGTAGCTCACACCACCACCACCACAGTAGCCCACACAACTACCACCACGGTAGCCAACACAACTACCACCACCACGGTAGCCCACACAACTACCACCACCATGGTAGCCCACACAACTACCACCACGGTAGCCCACACCACCACCACCACGGTAGCCCACACAACCACCACCACGGTAGCCAACACAACCACCACCACGGTAGCCCACACAACTACCACCACCACAGTAGCCCACACAACTACCACCACGGTAGCCCACACAACTACCACCACGGTAGCCCACACAACTACCACCACGGTAGCCCACACAACTACCACCACGGTAGCCCACACAACTACCACCACAGTAGCCCACACAACTACCACCACGTTAGCCCACACAACTACCACCACGGTAGCCCACACAACAACCACCACGGTAGCCCACACAACTACCACCACGGTAGCCCACACAACCACCACCACAGTAGCCCGCACAACTACCACCATGGTAGCCCACACAACTACCACCACGGTAGCCCACACCACCACCACGGTAGCCCACACAACTACCACCACGGTAGCCCACACAACTACCACCACAGTAGCCCACACAACTACCACCACAACCACGAAGTTCACACCACCACCACGGTAGCCCACACCACCACCACCATGGTAGCCCACACCACCACTACCATCACAGTAGCCCACACAACCAACACAGTAGCCCACACCACCACCACCAAGGAATATCCCACACCACCACCACCAAGGAATATCCCACACCACCACCACAGTAGCCCACACCACCACCACCACAGTAGCCCACACCACCACCACCACCAAGGTAGCCCACACCACCATCATGTTATCCCATACCAACTCCACCACCATGGTAGCCCACACCACCACCACCATGGTAGCCCACATCACCACCACGGTATTCCAAACCACCTCCACCACCATGGTAGCCCACAATACCACCATGGTAGCCCACACCACCACCACAGTAGCCCACACCAACACCACCATGGTAGCCCACACCACCACCACCATGGTAGTCCACACCACCACCACCATGGTAGCCCACGCCACCTCCACCACCACGATGGCCCACACAAACACCACCATGGTAGCCCACACCACTACCACAGTAGCCCACACCACCTCCACCAACATAGGAGCCCACCACCACCCACACCACCACCACCATGGTAGCCCACATCACCACCACCATCACAGTAGCCCACACCACCACCACCAAGGAATATCCCACACCACCTCCACCACCACGGTAGCCCACACCACCACCATGGTAGCCCACACCACCACCACCACGGTGGCCCACACCACCACCATGGTAGCCCACACCACCACCGTGGTAGCCCACACCACCTCCACCACCACAGTAGCCCACACCACCACCACCACCAAGGTAGCCCACACCACCACCATGGTATCCCATACCAACTCCACCACCATGGTAGCCCACACCACCACCACCATGGTAGCCCACACCACCACCACGGTATTCCAAACCACCTCCACCACCATGGTAGCCCACAACACCACCATGGTAGCCCACACCACCACCACAGTAGCCCACACAACCACCACAATGGTATCCCGCACCACCACCACCACGGAACATCCCACACCACCACCACCACCACATTAGCCCACACCACCACCTCCACAACGGTAGCCCACACCACCACCACCACCATGGTAGCCCACACGACCACAACCATGGTAGTTCACACCACCACCATGGTAGCCCACACCACCACCAACACGGTAATTCACACCACCTCCACCACCATGGTAGCCCACACCACCACTACCATCACAGTAGCCCACACCACCACTACCATCACAGTAGCCCACACCACCACCACCAAGGTATATCCTAGTACTTCTCCTGTCCTATTCGGTGTCCTGTGTGAATCTAGGTGTGCGTTCTCTAATTCTCTCCTTCTCTCTTTCTCTCTCTCGGAGGACCTGAGCCCTAGGACCATGCCCCAGGACTACCTGACATGATGACTCCTTGCTGTCCCCAGTCCACCTGGCTGTGCTGCTGCTCCAGTTTCAACTGTTCTGCCTTAATATTATTCGACCATGCTGGTAATTTATGAACATTTGAACATCTTGACCATGTTTTGTTATAATCTCCACCCGGCACAGCCAGAAGAGGACTGGCCACCCCACATAGCCTGGTTCCTCTCTAGGTTTCTTCCTAGGTTTTGGCCTTTCTAGGGAGTTTTTCCTAGCCACCGTGCTTCTACACCTGCATTGCTTGCTGTTTGGGGTTTTAGGCTGGGTTTCTGTACAGCACTTTGAGATATCAGCTGATGTACGAAGGGCTATATAAATAAATTTGATTTAATTTCATTTGATATCCCACACCACCACCACAGTAGCCCACACCACCACCACCACCACGGTATATCCCACACCACCACCAAAGTAGCCTACACCACCACCACGGTTGCCCACACCAGCACCATGGTAGCCCACATCCCCTCCACCACCACGGTAGCCCAGACCACCACCACAGTAGCCCACACCACCTCCAGCACCATGGTAGCCCACACCAAATCCACAATGGTAGTCCAAACCACCACCACGTTAGCCCACACCACCACCACCATGGTAGCCCACACCACCAACACCACCACGGTAGCCCACACCACCACCACCATGGTAGCCCACACCACCACCACGGTAGCCCACACATCCACCACCACAGTTGCCCACACCACCACCATGGTAGCCCACACATCCACCACCACAGTTGCCCACACCACCACCATGGTAGCCCACACCCCCTCCAACACCACGGTAGCCCACACCACCACCACCATGGTAGCCCACACCACCACCAACATGGTAGCCCACACCACCTCCACCATGGTAGCCCACACCACCACCACGGTAATCCACACCACCACCACCACCATGGTAGCCCACACCACCACAACAGTAGCCCACACCACCACCACCATGGTATCCCACACCACCTCCAACACCACGGTAGCCCACACCACCACCACCAAGGAATATCCCACACCACCACCACAGTAGCCCACACCACCACCACCACAGTAGCCAACACCACCACCACCACCACGGTATATCCCACACCACCACCAAAGTAGCCTACACCACCACCACCACGGTTGCCCACACCAGCACCATGGTAGCCCACATCCCCTCCACCACCACGGTAGCCCAGACCACCACCACAGTAGCCCACACCACCTCCAGCACCATGGTAGCCCACACCACCTCCACAATGGTAGTCCAAACCACCACCACATTAGCCCACACCACCATGGTAGCCCACACCACCTCCACCACCACGGTAGCCCACAACACCACCACCATGGTAGCCCACACTACCACCACGGTAGCCCACACATCCACCACCACAGTTGCCCACACCACCACCATGGTAGCCCACACATCCACCACCACAGTTGCCCACACCACCACCATGGAAGCCCACACCCCCTCCACCACCACGGTAGCCCACACCACCACCACCATGGTAGCCCACACCACCACCACCATGGTAGCCCACACCACCTCCACCATGGTAGCCCACACCACCACCACGGTAATCCACACCACCACTTCCACCATGGTAGCCCACACCACCACCACAGTAGCCCACACCACCACCACCATGGTATCACAGACCACCACCACAGTAGCCCACACCACCTCCAGCACCATGGTAGCCCACACCACCTCCACAATGGTAGTCCAAACCACCACCACGGTAGCCCACACCACCTCCAGCACCATGGTAGCCCACACCACCTCCACAATGGTAGTCCAAACCACCACCACGGTAGCCCACACCACCTCCACAATGGTAGTCCAAACCACCACCACGGTAGCCCACACCACCTCCACCACCATTGTAGCCCACACCACTACCACCACGGAATATCCCACAACACCACCACCACGGAATATCCCACACCACCACCACCTTGGTAGTTCACACCACCACCACGGTAGCCCAAACATCCACCAATACGTTAACCCACACCACCACCACCATGGTAGCGCACACCACCACCACGGTAGCCCACACATCCACCACCAAAGTTGCCCACACCACCACCATGGTAGCCCACACCACCACCACCATGGTAGCCCACACCACCACCACCATGGTAGCCCACACCACCTCCACCATGGTAGCCCAAACCACCACCACGATAGCCCACACAACCACTACCATGGTAGCCCACACCACCTCCACCATGGTAGCCCACACATCCATCACCACAGTTGCCCACACCACCACCATGGTAGCCCACACCCCCTCCACCACCACGGTAGCCCACACCACCACCACCATGGTAGCCCACACCACCACCACCATGGTAGCCCACACCACCTCCACCATGGTAGCCCACACCACCTCCACCACCATCGTAGCCCACACCACTACCACCACGGAATATTCCACAACACCACCATCACAGAATATCCCACACCACCACCACCATGGTAGTTCACACCACCACCACAGTAGCCCACACATCCACCAATACGTTAGCCCACACCAACACCACCATGGTAGCGCACACCACCACCACGGTAGCCCACACATCCACCACCAAAGTAGCCCACACCACCACCATGGTAGCCCACACCACCACCACCATGGTAGCCCACACCACCACCACCATGGTAGCCCACACCACCTCCACCATGGTAGCCCAAACCACCACCACGGTAAACCACACCACCACCACCATGGTAGCCCACACCACCACCACCATGGTAGCCCACACATCCATCACCACAGTTGCCCACACCACCACCATGGTAGCCCACACCCCCTCCACCACCACGGTAGCCCACACCACCACTACCTTGGTAGCCCACACCACCACCACCATGGTAGCCCAAACTACCACCACGGTAGCCCACACCACCACCACCATGGTAGCCCACACCACCTCCACCATGGTAGCCAAAAACAACACCACGGTAGCCCACACCACCACCACAGTAGCCCACACCACCACCACCATGGTATCCCACACCACCACCACCACGGTAGCTCACACCACCACCACCACGGTAGGTCACACTACCACCACGGTACCCCACACATCCACCAATACGGTAGCCCACAACACCACCACCATGGTAGCCCACACCACCTCCACCACCACGATGGCCCACACCACCACCACCATGGTAGCCCACACCACCTCCACCACCACGAAGGCCCACACCACCACCACCATGGTAGCCCACACCACTACCACGGTAGCCCACACCACCTCCACCAGCATAGGAGCCCACCACCACCCACACCACCACCACCATGATAGCCCACATCACCACCACCATCACAGTAGCCCACAACACCACCACCAAGGAATATCCCACACCACCACCACCACAGAATATCCCACACCTCCACCACCACGGTAGCCCACACCACCACCATGGTAGCCCACACCACCACCACCACAGTAGCCCACACCACCACCATGGTAGCCCACACCACCTCCACCACCACAGTAGCCCACACCACCACCACCACCACGGTAGCCCACACCACCACCACCAAGGAATATCCCACACCACCACCACCACAGAATATCCCACACCTCCACCACCACGGTAGCCCACACCACCACCATGGTAGCCCACACCACCACCACCACAGTAGCCCACACCACCACCACGGTAGCCCACACCACCACCACCACCACGGTAGCCCACACAAACTCCCCCACCACGGTAGCCCACACCACCACAACCATGGTAGCCCACACCACCTCCACCACCACAGTAGCCCACACCACCACCACCACGGTAGCCCACACCACCACCACCACCACGGTAGCCCACACCACCTCCCCCACCACGGTAGCCCACACCACCACCACCATGGTAGCCCACACCACCTCCACCACCACAGCAGCCCACACCACCACCACCACCACGGTAGCCCACACCACTACCACCACCACGGTAGCCACCACCACACCACCTCCCCCACCACGGTAGCCCACACCACCACCACCATGGTATTCCACACCACCACCACCACAGAATATCCCACACCTCCACCACCACCAGGGTAGCCCACACCACCACCATGGTAGCCCACACTACAACCACCACCACCACGGTAGCCCACACCACCACCACCACAGAATATCCCACACCTCCACCACCACGGTAGCCCACACCACCACCATGGTAGCCCACACCACCACCACCACAGTAGCCCACACCACCACCATGGTAGCCCACACCACCTCCACCACCACAGTAGCCCACACCACCACCACCACCACGGTAGCCCACACCACCACCACCACCACGGTAGCCCACACCACCACCACCACCACGGTAGCCCACACAAACTCCCCCACCACGGTAGCCCACACCACCACCACCATGGTAGCCCACACCACCTCCACCACCACAGTAGCCCACACCACCACCACCACGGTAGCCCACACCACCACCACCACCACGGTAGCCCACACCACCTCCCCCACCACGGTAGCCCACACCACCACCACCATGGTAGCCCACACCACCTCCACCACCACAGTAGCCCACACCACCACCACGGTAGCCCACACATCCACCACCAAAGTTGCCCACACCACCACCATGGTAGCCCACACCCCCTCCACCACCACGGTAGCCCACACCACCACCACCATGGTAGCCCACACCACCACCACCATGGTAGCCCACACCACCTCCACCATGGTAGCCCAAACCACCTCCACCATGGTAGCCCACACATCCATCACCACAGTTGCCCACACCACCACCATGGTAGCCCACACCCCCTCCACCACCACGGTAGCCCACACCACCACCACCATGGTAGCCCACACCACCACCACCATGGTAGCCCACACCACCTCCACCATGGTAGCCCACACCACCTCCACCACCATCGTAGCCCACACCACTACCACCACGGAATATTCCACAACACCACCATCACAGAATATCCCACACCACCACCACCATGGTAGTTCACACCACCACCACAGTAGCCCACACATCCACCAATACGTTAGCCCACACCAACACCACCATGGTAGCGCACACCACCACCACGGTAGCCCACACATCCACCACCAAAGTAGCCCACACCACCACCATGGTAGCCCACACCACCACCACCATGGTAGCCCACACCACCACCACCATGGTAGCCCACACCACCTCCACCATGGTAGCCCAAACCACCACCACGGTAAACCACACCACCACCACCATGGTAGCCCACACCACCACCACCATGGTAGCCCACACATCCATCACCACAGTTGCCCACACCACCACCATGGTAGCCCACACCCCCTCCACCACCACGGTAGCCCACACCACCACTACCATGGTAGCCCACACCACCACCACCATGGTAGCCCAAACTACCACCACGGTAGCCCACACCACCACCACCATGGTAGCCCACACCACCTCCACCATGGTAGCCAAAAACACCACCACGGTAGCCCACACCACCACCACAGTAGCCCACACCACCACCACCATGGTATCCCACACCACCACCACCACGGTAGCTCACACCACCACCACCACGGTAGGTCACACTACCACCACGGTACCCCACACATCCACCAATACGGTAGCCCACAACACCACCACCATGGTAGCCCACACCACCTCCACCACCACGATGGCCCACACCACCACCACCATGGTAGTCCACACCACCTCCACCACCACGAAGGCCCACACCACCACCACCATGGTAGCCCACACCACTACCACGGTAGCCCACACCACCTCCACCAGCATAGGAGCCCACCACCACCCACACCACCACCACCATGATAGCCCATATCACCACCACCATCACAGTAGCCCACACCACCACCACCAAGGAATATCCCACACCACCACCACCACAGAATATCCCACACCTCCACCACCACGGTAGCCCACACCACCACCATGGTAGCCCACACCACCTCCACCACCACAGTAGCCCACACCACCACCACCACCACGGTAGCCCACACCACCACCACCAAGGAATATCCCACACCACCACCACCACAGAATATCCCACACCTCCACCACCACGGTAGCCCACACCACCACCATGGTAGCCCACACCACCACCACCACAGTAGCCCACACCACCACCACGGTAGCCCACACCACCACCACCACCACGGTAGCCCACACAAACTCCCCCACCACGGTAGCCCACACCACCACAACCATGGTAGCCCACACCACCTCCACCACCACAGTAGCCCACACCACCACCACCACGGTAGCCCACACCACCACCACCACCACGGTAGCCCACACCACCTCCCCCACCACGGTAGCCCACACCACCACCACCATGGTAGCCCACACCACCTCCACCACCACAGTAGCCCACACCACCACCACCACCACGGTAGCCACCACCACACCACCTCCCCCACCACGGTAGCCCACACCACCACCACCATGGTATTCCACACCACCACCACCACAGAATATCCCACACCTCCACCACCACGGTAGCCCACACCACCACCATGGTAGCCCACACTACAACCACCACCACCACGGTAGCCCACACCACCACCACCACAGTATATCCCACACCTCCACCACCACGGTAGCCCACACCACCACCATGGTAGCCCACACCACCACCACCACCACGGTAGCCCACACAAACTCCCCCACCACGGTAGCCCACACCACCACCACCATGGTAGCCCACACCACCTCCACCACCACAGTAGCCCACACCACCACCACCACGGT
This sequence comes from Oncorhynchus clarkii lewisi, assembly GCF_045791955.1. NCBI lineage: Eukaryota > Metazoa > Chordata > Actinopteri > Salmoniformes > Salmonidae > Oncorhynchus > Oncorhynchus clarkii. The sequence continues at coordinate 2,390,661 of NC_092148.1, read as the reverse complement.
AGCCCACACCACCACCACCACCACGGTAGCCCACACCACCTCCCCCACCACGGTAGCCCACACCACCACCACCACCACGGTAGCCCACACCACCTCCCCCACCACGGTAGCCCACACCACCACCACCATGGTAGCCCACACCACCTCCACCACCACAGTAGCCCACACCACCACCACCACCACGGTAGCCCACACCACTACCACCACCACGGTAGCCACCACCACACCACCTCCCCCACCACGGTAGCCCACACCACCACCACCATGGTATTCCACACCACCACCACCACAGAATATCCCACACCTCCACCACCACGGTAGCCCACACCACCACCATGGTAGCCCACACCACCACCACCACCACGGTAGCCCACACCACCACCACCACCACGGTAGCCCACACCACCTCCCTCACCACGGTAGCCCACACCACCACCATGGTAGCCCACACCACCACCACCACAGTAGCCCACACCACCACCATGGTAGCCCACACAACCTCCACCACCACAGTAGCCCACACCACCACCACCACCACCACGGTAGCCCACACCACCACCACCACCACGGTAGCCCACACCACCTCCCCCACCATGGTAGCCCAAACCACCACCACCATGGTAGCCCACACCACCTCCACCATGGTAGCCCAAACCACCACCATGGTAGCCCACACTACAACCACCACCACCACGGTAGCCCACACCACCACCACCACAGTATATCCCACACCTCCACCACCACGGTAGCCCACACCACCACCATGGTAGCCCACACCACCACCACCACCACGGTAGCCCACACAAACTCCCCCACCACGGTAGCCCACACCACCACCACCATGGTAGCCCACACCACCTCCACCACCACAGTAGCCCACACCACCACCACCACGGTAGCCCACACCACCACCACCACCACGGTAGCCCACACCACCTCCCCCACCACGGTAGCCCACACCACCACCACCATGGTAGCCCACACCACCTCCACCACCACAGTAGCCCACACCACCACCACCACCACGGTAGCCCACACCACTACCACCACCACGGTAGCCACCACCACACCACCTCCCCCACCACGGTAGCCCACACCACCACCACCATGGTATTCCACACCACCACCACCACAGAATATCCCACACCTCCACCACCACGGTAGCCAACACCACCACCATGGTAGCCCACACCACCACCACCACCACGGTAGCCCACACCACCACCACCACCACGGTAGCCCACACCACCTCCCGCACCACGGTAGCCCACACCACCACCAGGGTAGCCCACACCACCACCACCACAGTAGCCCACACCACCACCATGGTAGCCCACACAACCTCCACCACCACAGTAGCCCACACCACCACCACCACCACCACGGTAGCCCACACCACCACCACCACCACGGTAGCCCACACCACCTCCCCCACCATGGTAGCCCAAACCACCACCACCATGGTAGCCCACACCACCTCCACCATGGTAGCCCAAACCACCACCACGGTAAACCACACCACCACCACCATGGTAGCCCACACCACCACCACCATGGTAGCCCACACATCCATCACCACAGTTTCCCACACCACCACCATGCTAGCCCACACCACCACCACCATGGTAGCCCAAACTACCACCACGGTAGCCCACACCACCACCACCATGGTAGCCCACACCACCTCCACCATGGTAGCCAAAAACACCACCACGGTAGCCCACACCACCACCACAGTATCCCACACCACCACCACCATGGTATCCCACACCACCACCACCACAGTAGCTCACACCACCACCACCACGGTAGGTCACACTACCACCACGGTACCCCACACATCCACCAATACGGTAGCCCACAACACCACCACCATGGTAGCCCACACCACCTCCACCACCACGATGGCCCACACCACCACCACCATGGTAGCCCACACCACCTCCACCACCACGAAGGCCCACACCACCACCACCATGGTAGCCCACACCACTAACACGGTAGCCCACACCACCTCCACCAGCATAGGAGCCCACCACCACCCACACCACCACCACCATGATAGCCCACATCACCACCACCATCACAGTAGCCCACACCACCACCACCAAGGAATATCCCACACCACCACCACCATGGTAGCCCACACCACTAACACGGTAGCCCACACCACCTCCACCAGCATAGGAGCCCACCACCACCCACACCACCACCACCATGGTAGCCCACACCACCTCCACCACCACAGTAGCCCACACCACCACCACCACGGTAGCCCACACCACCACCACCACGGTAGCCCACACCACCACCACCATGGTAGCCCACACCACCTCCACCACCACAGTAGCCCACACCACCACCACCACCACGGTAGCCCACACCACTACCACCACCACGGTAGCCACCACCACACCACCTCCCCCACCACGGTAGCCCACACCACCACCACCATGGTATTCCACACCACCACCACCACAGAATATCCCACACCTCCACCTCCACGGTAGCCCACACCACCACCATGGTAGCCCACACCACCACCACCACCACGGTAGCCCACACCACCACCACCACAGAATATCCCACACCTCCACCACCACGGTAGCCCACACCACCACCATCGTAGCCCACACCACCACCACCACAGTAGCCCACACCACCACCATGGTAGCCCACACCACCTCCACCACCACAGTAGCCCACACCACCACCACCACCACAGTAGCCCACACCACCAAAACCACCACGGTAGCCCACACCACCACCACCACCACGGTAGCCCACACCACCACCACCATGGTATTCCACACCACCACCACCACAGAATATCCCACACCTCCACCTCCACGGTAGCCCACACCACCACCATGGTAGCCCACACCACCACCACCACCACGGTAGCCCACACCACCACCACCACAGAATATCCCACACCTCCACCACCACGGTAGCCCACACCACCACCATGGTAGCCCACACCACCACCACCACAGTAGCCCACACCACCACCATGGTAGCCCACACCACCTTCACCACCACAGTAGCCCACACCACCACCACCACCACAGTAGCCCACACCACCACCACCACCACGGTAGCCCACACCACCACCACCACCACGGTAGCCCACACAACCTCCCCCACCACGGTAGCCCACACCACCACCACCATGGTAGCCCACACCACCTCCACCACCACAGTAGCCCACACCACCACCACCACGGTAGCCCACACCACCACCACCACCACGGTAGCCCACACCACCTCCCCCACCACGGTAGCCCACACCACCACCACCATGGTAGCCCACACCACCTCCACCACCACAGTAGCCCACACCACCACCACCACCACGGTAGCCCACACCACTACCACCACCACGGTAGCCACCACCACACCACCTCCCCCACCACGGTAGCCCACACCACCACCACCATGGTATTCCACACCACCACCACCACAGAATATCCCACACCTCCACCTCCACGGTAGCCCACACCACCACCATGGTAGCCCACACCACCACCACCACCACGGTAGCCCACACCACCACCACCACAGAATATCCCACACCTCCACCACCACGGTAGCCCACACCACCACCATGGTAGCCCACACCACCACCACCACAGTAGCCCACACCACCACCATGGTAGCCCACACCACCTCCACCACCACAGTAGCCCACACCACCACCACCACCACAGTAGCCCACACCACCACCACCACCACGGTAGCCCACACCACCACCACCACCACGGTAGCCCACACCACCACCACCATGGTATTCCACACCACCACCACCACAGAATATCCCACACCACCACCTCCACGGTAGCCCACACCACCACCATGGTAGCCCACACCACCACCACCACCACGGTAGCCCACACCACCACCACCACAGAATATCCCACACCTCCACCACCACGGTAGCCCACACCACCACCATGGTAGCCCACACCACCACCACCACAGTAGCCCACACCACCACCATGGTAGCCCACACCACCTTCACCACCACAGTAGCCCACACCACCACCACCACCACAGTAGCCCACACCACCACCACCACCACGGTAGCCCACACCACCACCACCACCACGGTAGCCCACACAAACTCCCCCACCACGGTAGCCCACACCACCACCACCATGGTAGCCCACACCACCTCCACCACCACAGTAGCCCACACCACCACCACCACGGTAGCCCACACCACCACCACCACCACGGTAGCCCACACCACCTCCCCCACCACGGTAGCCCACACCACCACCACCATGGTAGCCCACACCACCTCCACCACCACAGTAGCCCACACCACCACCACCACGGTAGCCCACACCACTACCACCACCACGGTAGCCACCACCACACCACCTCCCCCACCACGGTAGCCCACACCACCACCACCATGGTATTCCACACCACCACCACCACAGAATATCCCACACCTCCACCTCCACGGTAGCCCACACCACCACCATGGTAGCCCACACCACCACCACCACCACGGTAGCCCACACCACCACCACCACAGAATATCCCACACCTCCACCACCACGGTAGCCCACACCACCACCATGGTAGCCCACACCACCACCACCACAGTAGCCCACACCACCACCATGGTAGCCCACACCACCTTCACCACCACAGTAGCCCACACCACCACCACCACCACAGTAGCCCACACCACCACCACCACGGTAGCCCACACCACCACCACCACCACAGAATATCCCACACCTCCACCTCCACGGTAGCCCACACCACCACCATGGTAGCCCACACCACCACCACCACCACGGTAGCCCACACCACCACCACCACAGAATATCCCACACCTCCACCACCACGGTAGCCCACACCACCACCACCACAGAATATCCCACACCTCCACCACCACGGTAGCCCACACCACCACCATGGTAGCCCACACCTCCCTCACCACGGTAGCCCACACCACCACCACCATGGTATTCCACACCACCACCACCACAGAATATCCCACACCTCCACCACCACGGTAGCCCACACCACCACCATGGTAGCCCACACAACCTCCACCACCACAGTAGCCCACACCACCACCACCACCACCACGGTAGCCCACATCACCACCACCACCACGGTAGCCCACACCACCTCCCCCACCACGGTAGCCCACACCATCACCACCATGGTATTCCACACCACCACCATGGTTGTCCACACCACCACCGTGGTAGCCCACAGCACCTCCACCACCATGGTAAGCCACACCACCTCCACCACCATGGTAGCCCACACCACCACCACCATCACAGTAGCCTTCACCACCACCACCAGGGTAGCCCACACCACCTCCACCACCACGGTAGCCCACACCACCACCACGGTAGCCAGCACATCCACCAATACGTTAGCCCACACCACCACCACCATGGTAGCCAACACCACCACCACGGTAGCCCACACCACCTCCACCAACATGGTAGCCCACACCACCACCATCATGGTAGCCCACACCACCACCACCATTGTAGCCCACACCACCACCACGGTAGCCCACACATCCCACACCAGCCCACACCACCACCACCATGGTAGCCCACACCACCACCACGGTAGCCCACACCACCACCACCATTGTAGCCCACACCACAACCACCACCACGGTAGCCCACACCACCACCACCACCACGGTAGCCCACACCACCACCACCACCATGGTAGCCCACACCACCACCACTACAATGGTAGCCCACACCACCACCACCATAGTAGCCCACACCACCACCACCACCACCATGGCAGCCCACACCACCACCACCACCATGGCAGCCCACTCCACCACCACCACCATGGCAGCCCACTCCACCACCACCACCACCACCATGGCAGCCCACACCACCACCACCACCACCACCACGGTAGCCCACACCACCATCACCACCATGGTAGCCCACACAACCACCACCATAGTAGCCCACACCACCACCATCACCATGGCAGCCCACTCCACCACCACCACCATGGCAGCCCACTCCACCACCACCACCACCACCACCACGGTAGCCCACACCACCTCCACCAACATGGTAGCCCACACCACCACCATCATGGTAGCCCACACCACCACCACCATTGTAGCCCACACCACCACCACGGTAGCCCACACATCCACCAATACGTTAGCCCACACCACCACCACCATGGTAGCCCACACCACCACCACCATTGTAGCCCACACCACAACCACCACCACGGTAGCCCACACCACCACCACTACAATGGTAGCCCACACCACCACCACCATAGTAGCCCACACCACCACCACCACCACCATGGCAGCCCACACCACCACCACCACCATGGCAGCCCACTCCACCACCACCACCATGGCAGCCCACTCCACCACCACCACCACCACCATGGCAGCCCACACCACCACCACCACCACCACCACGGTAGCCCACACCACCATCACCACCATGGTAGCCCACACAACCACCACCATAGTAGCCCACACCACCACCATCACCATGGCAGCCCACTCCACCACCACCACCATGGCAGCCCACTCCACCACCACCACCACCACCACCATGGCAGCCCACACCACCACTACCACCATGGCAGCCCACTCCACCACCACCACCATGGCAGCCCACTCCACCACCACCACCATGGCAGCCCACACCACCACCACCACCACCACCACCACCACCATGGTAAACCACACCACCACCACCACCACCATGGCAGCCCACACCACCACCACCACCACCACCACCGTGGTAGCCCACACCACCACCACCACCACGGTAGCCCACACCAAAGACACACCACACACAAAGATCTACTCAGCAGCAGGTGAAGTGACCATAAAGATCTACTCAGCAGCAGGTGAAGTGACCATAAAGATCTACTCAGCAGCAGGTGAAGTGACCATAAAGATCTACTCAGCATCAGGTGAAGTGACCATAAAGATCTACTCAGCAGCAGGTGAAGTGACCATAAAGATCTACTCAGCATCAGGTGAAGTGACCATAAAGATCTACTCAGCATCAGGTGAAGTGACCATAAAGAGATCATGAGGGACATATGACGTATTGAAAGGGAAACTTAACTAAAAGGAAACTCATCCATTGTAATGATCCTATAAATAGTCCTGTGACTGAAACTCTTCACTTTGAAAGACATCACATCCTAGATAGATCACATCATGGGTGTCTTGGGTTTAACCAGCTTTATAGGTGATCATGGAGAGATTTTAACAGATTATCGCTTCAGAAACAGCAAGGTAGTCATAGATGGTTGTAATATCTACCACTCTCTTTATTTGACCTTGTGTGTGGATCAGCAGCATGGAGGGGATTATGATGTATTTGAGGACCAGGTCTGCAAGTTCTTTAAGGCTCTGAGAGATTGTGGCATTGAACCTTATGTGATTATAGACGGAGGCTCTGACTTTTCCGATAAAAAGTTTGAAACTCTCCGACAACGAGCTCAATCAAGGATCAACCAAGCCAACAACTTGTCCATGGGGCTTCGGGAGAGAGGTTTACTGCCAGTCTTCATCAAACAAGTCTTCAAACAGGTCCTCTCCAGCCTGAAGGTGCCATTCGCGCATTGCATCTTTGAAGCAGACCAAGAAATAGCCTCCTTGGCTCAAAAGTGGAAGTGTCCGGTCCTGTCCAATGACAGTGACTTTTATATTTTTGCCATCCAGGCTGGATTTCTTCCCATGTCCCATTTTCAGTGGCAGAACGCGTCAGTGCAAGGCTGGAGTCCTCAAAATTACATCCCCTGCAAGCGGTACACCACAACAAGCTTCTGCAGACAAGTCAACATCAACAGACAGCTTCTCCCAGTCTTCGCTGCCATCGCAGGAAACGACTATGTCAACTTGGATGAGATGGGCTTTCCCATCAAGTTTGAAGACAGCTTGTCGATGGAATCCAATTGGAAGCGCGGTAAGTTTTAATAAATTAAGTCTTTACTGAAGTTTACATAATCGCTACAGATGCATATAATACTCTAGCGAATGGCGGGGCACACAAGCAAACCCAGGTAGCTGGCGTGAAAGGCAAACACGGTCATTACACAGGTGCACCTTGTGCGGGGAACAACAAAACACAATGCCACAGATGTCTCAAGTTTTGATGGAGCGTACAATTGGCATGCTGACTACAGGAATGCCCACCAGAGCTGTTGCCAGATAATTGAATGTTAATTTCTCTACCATAAGCCGATTCCAGCGTCGTTTTAGAGAATTTGTCAGTACGTCCAATTGGCCTCACAACCGCATACTACTTGTGAACGCCAGCCAAGGTCCTCCACATTTGGCTTCTTCACTTGCGGGATGATCTGAGACAAACCACCCGGACAGCTGATAAAAATGTTGGTTTGCTGCTGAACTTCTGTAGAAACTGTCAGAAACCCTCTCAGGGGAGCTCATCTGCGTGCTCGTCGTCCTCACCAGGGTCTTGAACTGACTGCTGTTCGGCGACGTAACTGACTTCAGTGGGCAAATGCTCACCTTCGATGGCCACTGGCACGCTGTGACTGAATCCTGGTTTCAACTGTTCTGGGTAACTGGCAGACAATGTGTATGGCATGGCGTTGCGTGGGCGAAAGGTTTGCTGATGTCAACGTTGTGAACAGAGTGCCCCATGGTGGCGGTGGGGTTATAGTATGGTTAGGTACAAGCTACGGACAATGAACACAATTGCTATTTATCAATGGAAAGTTTAATGCACAGAGATAACGTCACGAGATCCTGAGGCCCATTGTCATGCCATTCATCTGCCCCCATCACCTCATGTTTCAGCATGATAATGCACAGCCCCATGTCTCAAGGATCTGTTACACAATTCCTGGAAGCTGAAAATGTCCCAGTTCTTCCACGGCCTGCATACTCACCAGACATGTCACCCATTGAGAATGTTAGGAATGCTCTGGGTCGACGAGTATGACATCGTGTTCCAGTTCCCGCCAATATCCAGCAACTTCACAGAGCCACTGGAGAGGAGTTGGACAACATTCCACAGGCCACAATCAACAGCTTGATCAACTCTATGTGAAGGAGATGTGTCACGCTGGATGAGGCAAATGGTTTGTCACACCAGATACTGACTGGTTTTCTGATCCACTCCTCTACGTTTTTGTGAAGGTTTCTGTGACCAACAGATGCATATCTGTATTCCCAGTCATGTGAAATCCATAAATTAGGGCCTAATGAACTCATTTAAATTGACTAATTTTGTTATATGAACTTTAAAAAAAGAAAAACCTTTCAATTGTTGCATGTTGCTTTTATATTTTTGTTCAGTGTACATACAGTCATTTGCCAACCAACCCAGCCAGTTTGGGTTCCAGTCATTTGCCAACCAACCCAGCCAGTTTGGGTTCCAGATCCAGACACCAACCAACCCAGACAGTTTTGGGATCCAGATCCAGACACCAACCAACCCAGCCAGTTTGGGTTCCAGATCCAGACACCAACCAACCCAGCCAGTTTGGGTTCCAGATCCAGACACCAACCAACCCAGACAGTTTTGGGATCCAGATCCAGACACCAACCAACCCAGCCAGTTTTGGGTTCCAGATCCAGACACCAACCAACCCAGCCAGTTTTGGGTTCCAGATCCAGACACCAACCAACCCAGACAGTTTTGGGATCCAGACACCAACCAACCCAGCCAGTTTGGGTTCCAGATCCAGACACCAACCAACCCAGCCAGTTTGGGATCCAGATCCAGACACCAACCAACCCAGACAGTTTTGGGATCCAGATCCAGACACCAACCAACCCAGCCAGTTTTGGGTTCCAGATCCAGACACCAACCAACCCAGACAGTTTTGGGTTCCAGATCCAGACACCAACCAACCCAGCCAGTTTTGGGATCCAGATCCAGACACCAACCAACCCAGCCAGTTTGACACCAACCAACCCAGGTTCCAGATCCAGACACCAACCAACCCAGCCAGTTTTGGGTTCCAGATCCAGACACCAACCAACCCAGACAGTTTGGGATCCAGATCCAGACACCAACCAACCCTGCCAGTTTTGGGATCCAGATCCAGACACCAATCAACCCAGACAGTTTTGGGTTCCAGATCCAGACACCAACCAACCCAGACAGTTTTGGGTTCCAGATCCAGACACCAACCAACCCAGACAGTTTTGGGTTCCAGATCCAGACACCAACCAACCCAGACACTTTTGGGTTCCAGATCCAGACACCAACCAACCCAACAAGTTTTTACCAATTGTGTGCAGCAGCTTGTCTGTTACGAGGTTTCATTTCCAAGTCAGATGGAATAGAAAACATTTTATATAAAACATTCCTCCTATGAGGGCCGATTAAGACCAAGTTAAGCGCGCTTCAATGGAACATAATTCCTTTTTTCATGTACCATTCTCTCTTTTTGTGTATTTTGACCTTGAATTTAAACATGACAATATTATGCTATAACACCCGCTATTCATTTGTTGTGGAGATCAAAGAAATTAACGTTTTGGCGGAAATGTGTGTCTACAGCCATGACATATTCTGACCTTGACTTAAATCTATCATAATTCTCCCACTTTTAAGTGCAAGGAAACCATGAATAAGGTTGAGTGAACCTGCCTGTTCCAAGTGGAAAAATGTATCTACTTTATTTGTTCTGATAGAAATAACATTCTTTGCACTGTACGTTCAAAATTGATAAGAGCTATTGATAAGAGCTATTGATAAGAGCTATTGATAAGAGCTATTGATAAGAGCTATTGATAAGAGCTAGGTAAATGATTCATCTGTTTGGAGAAGGAGATTGTAAATACACACAACAATTGTTTTAGATGAACTGAAAATGATATCAACATGACATGTAGGGTTAGTGCTTCTGTACTGTTTACCACGCTTGCCAAATATCAGATCTCAGCAACAAACTGATCATGCAATATTACATGCTTTTTGATGTATTTTGAAACATTTTCAATGATGTTTACTAGTTTAAAATGCATTCTTCTACAGAACCGCTGGACCAATCAGCACCAAATGTGGTATATATATATATAGATAAACTAGGCAAGTCATTTAAGAACAAATTCTTGTTTACAATGACAGCCTACCCCAGATCTACTCAGCATCAGGTGAAGTGACCATAAAGAGATCACGAGGGACATATGATGTATCGAAAGGGAAAAGTTAACGAAATGAAAACTCATCCATTGTAATGATCCTATAAATAGTCCTGTGACTGAAACTCTTAAATTGTAAAGACATCACATCCCAGACGGAGCTCATCTCGGGTTTATAGATGAAAATGAAACGTTTATTTTTTATTTTTTTAAAGATGATCACTTCTGAAACGCCAAGCTGATCATAGATGGCAGTAATCTCTACCACTTGCTTTATTTTAACTCAAGTTTGGATCAGAAGCATGGAGGGGATCTTGATGCTTTTAAGGCTCTGAGAGATTGCGACATTGACCCTTATGTGATTATAGATGAAGGCTCTGACAAAAAGTTTGAAACTCTCCACCAACGAATTCAATCAAAGATCAACACAGCCAACAACTTGTCCATGGGGGCGTCAAGGGGGAAGTCTAAATATCAACCCTCGTCAAACAAGTCTTCAAACAGGCCCTCTCCAGCTTAAAGGTTCCGTTCGTACAGCATCTGTGAGGCAGACCAAGAAATAGCCTCACTGGCTCAAAGGTGAAAATGTCCGGTTCTGTCCAATGACAGTGACTTTCATGTGACTGCCCATGTCCCGTTTGAAGTGGGATGAAAGCGTCAGTGCAAGGCGGGAGTCCTCAAAATGACATCCTCTGCAAGCGGTACACCACAACAAGCTTCTGCAGTCACTTCAACATCAACAGACGGCTTCTCCCAGTCTTCGCCGCCATCGCAGGAAACGACTATGTCAACTTGGATAAGATGGGCTTTCCCATCAGGTGGGAAGACTACTCTCCAAAGCAACCCAATCTCGAAGCAACCCAAGAAAAAAGTATATACTAATATATTATATGTATACTGAAGTATACTTAAATACTACAGAATCATATAACAGACCTAAAGTGTATTCAAAGAATATTTGTTTTGCTCTTTATTTAATATATTAATCATTTGCGTAAGTACTAATTAAGTGTCCCAAATTAGATAATTTAAAATACATTTAATATACTTAAATAAAACAGTATATAATAAAGTAGACATTAAATGTATATATCTGTCACGCCCTGACCTTAGTTATCTTTGTTTTCTTCATTATTTTGGTCAGGTCAGGGTGTTACGAGGGTGGGTATGTGTGTTTTTACTCCTGTATATCTACTAGGGTTTTGTATGTATGTATGTACAGTGGGGCAAAAAAGTATTTAGTCAGCCACCAATTGTGCAAGTTCTCCCACTGAAAAAGATGACAGAGGCCTGTAATGTTCATCATAGGTACACTTCAACTATGACAGACAAAATGAGAAAAAAAAATCCAGAAAATCACATTGTAGGATTTTTTATGAATTTATTTGCAAATTATGGTGGAAAATAAGTACTTGGTCAATAACAAAAGTTAATCTCAATACTTTGTTATATACCCTTTGTTGGCAATGACAGAGGTCAAACGTTTTCTGTAAACATTTGACCGAAGTTAAACAATTTACAGGCAATGCTATCAAATACTAATTGAGTTTATGTAAACTTCTGACCCACTGGGAATGTGATGAAAGAAATAAAAGCTGAAATAAATAAATATTCTGACATTTCACATTCTTAAAATAAAGTGGTGATCCTAACTGACCAAAGACAGTCCTTTTTACAAGGAAAAAATGTCAGGAATTGTGAAAAAGTGAGTTTAAATGTATTTGGCTAAAATGTACGTATACTTACGACTTTAACTGTATATGTTTTTTTTTTTTGTGCTTGGGAAGGGGTTGTCTTTTTCAACAAGTTGCTGAAATGGCTGGCCAGTTTCCAGGAGAAGCAGGAGGCCTTGGACAATGTGCACCTCCTCATTGGTCATGGGGAAAACAACATGGATGCTGCCCTCCAGGCCCTCTCTCGGGGCATAGAAACATACCAGATTCAACCCGAAAGCCTGGAGTGTTTCTTCAATGATGGCGAGGCGCCTGATGCCGGCCTTCTCCCAGACCATCTGAGTGTCCTTCCAGACTGGACTCTGCTGCCGTTGACGAACGGGACACTTCCCCCCTACATGATATACATTCTGCAGCGTAGGCCAGTGATACAGGGTATCCAAGTGGAAGATCACAGCTTACCCAGTGGGAACATCACCTCTCGGCCCATACGGCAGGCATTCTACGGGCTGCTGCTGGGTGAAGGGAGGGAAGTAGAGGAGTATGACAGGGAAGAAACAAACCTGACCAGCAGCAAGGTTAATGCCATCCTGCCCAGTGCTGCACAACAGCTGCAGCTGGACACACTGGATCAGGTATGTCGACATGTGATATAGTATACAGTATATCAGGTATGTAGACGTGATATAGTATACAGTATATCAGGTATGTAGACGTGTGATATAGTATACAGTATATCAGGTATGTAGACGTGATATAGTATACAGTATATCAGGTATGTATACATGTGATATAGTATACAGTATATCAGGTATGTAGACGTGATATAGTATACAGTATATCAGGTATGTATACATGTGATATAGTATACAGTATATCAGGTATGTAGACATGTGATATAGTATACAGTATATCAGGTATGTAGACATGTGATGATGTAGTATACAGTATATCAGGTATGTATACAGGTATGTGATGATGTAGTATACAGTATATCAGGTATGTAGACATGTAGACGTGATGTAGTATACAGTATATCAGGTATGTATACGTGATGTAGTATACAGTATATCAGGTATGTAGACGTGATGTAGTATACAGTATATCAGGTATGTAGATGTGATATAGTATACAGTATATCAGGTATGTAGACGTGATGTAGTATACAGTATATCAGGTATGTAGACGTGATGTAGTATACAGTATATCAGGTATGTAGACGTGATGTAGTATACAGTATATCAGGTATGTAGACGTGATGTAGTATACAGTATATCAGGTATGTAGACGTGATGTAGTATACAGTATATCAGGTATGTAGACGTGATGTAGTATACAGTATAATATAAACATGCTGCTGTTGATTCTGAAATTGATTCTCATTCTCTTGTTCTGTTTCTTAGGCTCCACATTTAGTGCGGCTTGAGGTGTTTTTGGAGACCGTTGGTGTGTCCCAGTCCACTTTGAATGGTCTCCCACCTCACCTGGGACTTCCTGTGGCTGTTACCTACTACTGGCTGAGGCACGCCCATCCCCGACCAGACCTTCCTCTCCTGCAGGCCCTGCTACTAGGACTTGTGTTCGGAGAGCTCTGCAGACAGAGGAAGAGCCAGAGAGGTATGGACCAGAGCATGAATGAAAACACACACACAGCCACACACAACTTGGAATTTATAAATAAAGTACGTGAAGTGCAGCCAATGACTCCTCCCCTTCTTGTGTATCAGGGTTTATAGAGGAGGGACCAGTGTTGGAGAGGATGAGAGGGCTGATTCAGAGACGTGCTATGAGTTCAGACCTGGGTGTGGCCCACGTCTTTAGCCAATGGAATCGTTGCATGAGGGATGGCCTTGACCTGAACCAACTGCTGTGTCTCCCTCTACCTGAACCTCCGTGTGCCTGGTAAGGTGTCACTTCCTAAAACAACCCTAACCTCTAACCTCTAGAGTAGACCAGTGGTATTCCTTTACATTGTTTTCTAGCCCAGCAGCAACACAGCTAATTCAACCCTCTGTTGTTTCCCTGTTGGAGTCTAGGCTGTACAAGGGAACTCTGGTGCACCAGCTTGTGGGCCAACTGAGACAGGGGGTGACCCCGGATTCTCTCCTGATGGAAGACCCTTCCTCTGTGCAGCTGTACAGAGCCATGCTGGAAGCCATACTCAACTCCTAGGAAGCTGAGACCACTGGACAACCTGACGGACCCTCCACAGATTCTGGTGCTGCAGGAAGAAGAGGATGTTGATGATGATGATGGTGCCGGAGGAGGTTGTACTGAAGTCCAAATGTCCCACTGCAAGAGGAAGGAAAGATTTAACAAAGCTCTGTCAAGTTGTAAATATCGGGACCACTATATACAGACCACTATATACAGACCACTATATACAGACCACTATATACAGACCACTATACAACTGCTGAGTTATAGATATAGGGACCACTATATAGGGACCACTATACAACTGTTGAGTTGTAGATATAGGGACCACTATATAGGACCACTATATACAGACCACTATATACAGACCACTATACAACTGCTGAGTTATAGATATAGGGACCACTATATAGGGACCACTATATACAGACCACTATATACAGACCACTATATACAGACCACTATATACAGACCACTATATAGGGACCACTATATAGGAACCACTATATAGGGACCACTATATGGAACCACTATATACAGACCACTATATAGGGACCACTATATACAGACCACTATATACAGACCACTATATAGGGACCACTATATACAGACCACTATGTACAGACCACTATATACAGACCACTATATACAGACCACTATATACAGACCACTATACAACTGCTGAGTTATAGATATATGAACCACTATACATACAACTTCTGAGTTATAGATATAGGGACCACTATATACAGACCACTATATAGGGACCACTATATAGGAACCACTATATAGGGACCACTATATGGAACCACTATATACAGACCACTATACAACTGTTGAGTTGTAGATATATGAACCACTATACATACAACTTCTGAGTTATAGATATAGGGACCACTATATAGGGACCACTATATAGGGACCACTATATAGGGACCACTATATAGGGACCACTATATAGGGACCACTATATAGGGACCACTATATAGGAACCACTATATAGGGACCACTATATTGGAACCACTATATAGGGACCACTATATAGGGACCACTAGGGACCCAGTTTTCTGTGACATTTTAGTGACAGAAGGCCTGGGTAGGAAGGCCCCACTTGCATACACACACACACACACACACACAAACTCATGAAGTAGTTTCACTTTCATTCACACACAGAGCATAAAGAAGAATGAACATCGATAAGAGAATTTACATTTATTTAAGTAAAATAAGAAAAAAAGAGAAGAAATTAATTGGGACTGAAGTTTATTGAAATGATCATTAAGGGTTAAATATTGAAAGTTGAAAACATTGTGAAATATGAAAGGAGGATTAAAGTAGTGCAGTAATGTAGGTTTCTAGCTTGAATTGTAAATCCACAGGACAGAACAGCCAGGCAGGAGGTGGGGGGTTAGTTGGTGCTGAAAATGCACCTCATGAGCAAATGCCGCATTAGGTGTTAATGCATCATTGGAGCAGGAGTTAGCCACAATGAGTTAGCAGACAGGAAGACTGATGGTAGAACGGACTCTCTTTGAGCTGGGAGAACCTGTCGACTGCTGGGACAAGACTTTTTGCTTTCGCTTTTTAGCTTGAGATATTTTAAGGTTTTTATTCTACTTGGTTTAAAGTAACATTTTCGGAGGAATCGTTAAGGTGACCTCATTGACAGAAGTGTGTTAATGTAGCTGTTACAGAGTTTTTTTAGACACCAACTGAGGGACTGATCATCTTGAGGGGGAGACAAAGAGCCGTTTATAAATTGTAGAAGGTTTTTCTTGTTATTATTGTCATTAAATATTGTCCTTCTGATAAAATTGTGATCGACAAATAACATTTTATTGGCACATCCCACTAATGGTTTAGTTAAAGGGCACTGGAGGCATCTATAAAGTTAATTCATGGTTGATTTGATCTTATCATTGATTTGTGATATTGATTTGTGATTGGTTGATTTGTGATATTGATTTGTGATTGGTTGATTTGTGATATTGATTTGTGATTGGTTGATTTGTGATATTGATTTGTGATTGGTTGATTTGTGATATTGATTTGTAATTGGTTGATTTGTGATATTGATTTATTGATTGGTTGATTTGTGATATTGATTTGTGATTGGTTGATTTGTGATATTGATTTGTGATTGGTTGATTGATCTGGGATTTTTTTTTATGGCTGTTTCTGGAACTTTGAATAAACTTGCTTTATTGTTCTGAAACCCCGTGTCATTAATGAGTCATACCAGTGCTTTTCTCTAGGTTTCTGAAATAGACTTGATCAAATCAAATCAAATGTATTTATATAGCCCTTCGTACATCAGCTGATATCTCAAAGTGCTGTACAGAAACCCAGCCTAAAACCCCAAACAGCAAACATTGCAGGTGTAGAAGCACGGTGGCTAGGAAAAACTCCCTAGAAAGGCCAAAACCTAGGAAGAAACCTAGAGAGGAACCAGGCTATGTGGGGTGGCCAGTCCACTTCTGGCTGTGCCGGGTGGATATTATAACAGAACATGGCCAAGATGTTCAAATGTTAATAAATGACCAGCATGGTCAAATAATAATAATCACAGGCAAAACAGTTGAAACTGGAGCAGCAGCAGCACGACCAGGTGGACTGGGGACAGCAAGGAGTCATCATGCCAGGTAGTCCTGAGGCATGGTCCTAGAGCTCAGGTCCCCCGAGAGAGAGAAAGAAAGAGAGAAAGAGAGAATTAGAGAGAGCACACTTAAATTCACACAGGACACCGGAAAAGACAGGAGAAGTACTCCAGATATAACAAACTGACCCTAGCCCCCCGACACATAAACTACTGCAGCATAAATACTGGAGGCTGAGACAGGAGGAGTCAGGAGACACTGTGGCCCCATCCGATGACACCCCCGGACAGGGCCAAACAGGAAGGATATAACCCCACCCACTTTGCCAAAGCACAGCCCCCACACCACTAGAGGGATATCTTCAACCACCAACTTACCATCCTGAGACAAGGCCGAGTATAGCCCACAAAGATCTCCGCCACGGCACAACCCAAGGGGGGGAGGGGGGGGGGGGTAATTTTAGCATCTGGTTAGTTAGTCTATCGGGAACCTGAGTTGCTGGTATAAAGGAGCCTGAGACCCAACTATAGGTACTGAGTGCATTGGTAGGAGTTATAAGAGGGGCGTGTCTGGACTAAGCCAACCCAGGGGCGGGCAGCCCATTCAGTGTGCTGAGGTTGAAACTCTGGCCCGGACGATCCTGAAAAGGCACCAGGTTTATTGGTTCAGGGTGAGGGAGGCACTCGACTTTGGGGATATCCCGCTTTACTGCAAGGCCCTTACCGTTGAGTTTGAGGAACAGTCCCTTGCTGTGTACTAGGTCAGTAGACAGGGGAGAGTTCAATTGTTAAATCCTGCATAGGTGGTATTTTAGTTTTGACAGTACCTTAAATAAGGATCTGCCCCTTTTTTCAATTTTCTCCTAAAATGACATA
Organism: Oncorhynchus clarkii lewisi; assembly: GCF_045791955.1. Classification (NCBI taxonomy): domain Eukaryota; kingdom Metazoa; phylum Chordata; class Actinopteri; order Salmoniformes; family Salmonidae; genus Oncorhynchus; species Oncorhynchus clarkii. The sequence continues at coordinate 2,372,234 of NC_092148.1, read as the reverse complement.
CCCAAATCTAACTGCCTGTAGCTCAGGCCCTGAAGCAAGGATATAGATATTCTTGGTACCATTTGAAAGGAAACACTTTGATGTTTGTGGAAATGTTAAATTAATGTAGGAGAATATAACACAATAGATCAGGTAAAAGATAATACAAAGAAAAAAACCAACGTTAATTTTGTATTTCTTTTGTACCATCACCTTTGAAATGCAAGAGAAAGGCCATAATGTATTATTCCATCCCAGCTGCAATTTAGATTTTGGCCAGTAGATGGCAGCAGTGTATGTGCAAAGTTTTAGACTGATCCAATGAACCATTGCATTTCTGTTCAAAGTTTTGTGTCAAGACTGCCCAAATGTGCCCAATTTGTTTATTTTAACAACTGTCATAAACTTTGTTTTTATCATTAACTATAAAATACGTTTATAAAATATACATTAAAAGATACATTTTATAAAGGATAAAATCGAAAAATAAAAGTTATACGTTTGACCAGGTTTTATTTGTTTTATATTTAATTGCTGTCAAAAAGCGGCTTTGAGTCTTTGAGAAAGTGATACATAAATCCCATATATTGTTAATGTTCCGTTATTTCAGCAAATTGTTATGAAATATTTGATGTACATGTTTTAATGACTAGAAAAATAAATGTCCTAAATGAAATGCTTGCTGGTCCTGAAGTAGATGTATTATGGTGGATTCGTAGTAGTAGTAGTAGTGGTAGTCAATGATCCCTCTAATTATTTTCGGCAGTCAGCAATTTTCAGGTCTGCAGAGCGCAAATTTGTATGTTGTGAAAATTCTGTGAAACTTCTGGTGCATGTTTACAGTGAACACTGAGGCTGTACCCGCTTTAAGTTAAAGTTAAAACAGTGGCCAAGTACTGTGGCTCGTTGATCAATAATGTTGAGTTGAGATGAACCTGTTTGTCCACTTGTCCTACAGACAAGGTGACTGAAAATGTTGTTGTTTGATGCAAGAAAACCACTTTACAAAATAAAATGTATTATTATTCCTTGTACATTTATTACAGAGAATCAAGCACATTATGATACTCTCTGTCTATTGGTCACTTAGCTCATTCAAGCCTGTCTTAATATACAACATGTTCCTTTTAAGACAGAAAAAAAGCGTCTTACTTATTAACTTGCACACGAAATGCACACGTTTTGTGTTCTTGTGGGAAGCAACCACTCCCCTATTGCTGACTAGAAATTAGCTATAACTCATTTACAAAAAATAGGTACAAATGTAGCTCTCACTTTGATCTCAAAACAAGAGCATTTACTCACAACAACTCATGCTGTAAACACAGTCCAGTTCAAAGTCAATGGCCCCGGTCCATATATAGCAATGGTCTATTTGCGTATAGTGATGCTACAGCTCTAATTGGTTATTGTGCAACTGTCTGTGTAGAGTGCCTGTCAATACAATAGAATCCTACTGCAATGTCCTCTGAATACAATAAAATCTCATGCATAGTTTATTTTGTTTTGGTATATTGCATTGAAAGTGCATGCCCTCCGTAGCCTTTAAACAGGTCAACATTCACAAGGCTGCGGGGATTACCAGGATGGACGTGTACTCAGAGCATGCGCAGACCAACTGGCAAGTGTCTTCACTGACATTTTTAACCTGTCCCTGACCGAGTCTGTAATACCAACATGTTTCAAGCAGACCACCATCGTTCCTGTGCCCAAGAACATGGAGGAAACACGCCTAAAGGACTACCGCAAACACCACCACCACTACGCCACACCACCACAACCACCATGGTAGCCCACACCACCCACACCACCACCAACCACCATGGTAGCACCACCACACCACCACCACCATGGTAGCCCACACCACCACCACCATGGTAGCCCACACCACCACCACCACCATGGTATCCCACACCACCACCACCATGGTAGCCCACACCACCTCCACCATGGTAGCCCACAACACCACCACCATGGTAGCCCTCACCACCACCACCATGGTAGCCCACACCACTACAACCACCATGGTATCCCACACCACCACCACCATGGTAGCCCAAATCCACCTCCACCATGGTAGCCCACACCACCTCCACCATGGTAGCCCACAACACCACCACCACCACGGTAGCGGACAGTGTCTAAGTGATCATGTTTGATGACCACTGTTTGCATTTTACATCCCTCATCCAGTGCGTTTGCCTGTTAGGTTTTCGGGTTAATCTAAACTAAAAAAGGAAACTTAACAGTTAAAAAGAGAAAACTATCCATTGTAATGATGATGATGTAGATAGTCATGTGACTGAAACTCTTCACTCCATGTCCACATATTTTTATAAAAGTTTTACATAATGTACATTAAGGATTTGACCATATCCCCCCCCTCCATTCAACACACCCACCCAACCCCCCCTAGTCCCTTCCCTACCTCTCCGCCCTACCTCAGTCCACCCACCTCAAATTTTGGATGAAAAGCGTGCCCAAATGTAACTGCAAAGTTCATATTTGGCAAAATTAACTAATACGTAGGAGCTTCGTCCACGAGCTTCTTCTCCATTCACCTGCTAAACCGGAACTCCCCTCTTGTATTTGAACTGAATACACGTTTAAACCTTAGACCTGTTACTCCATGTCTTCCTGCAATTTAACTAGTAGCCCACATCACCACCATGGTAGCCCACACCACCACCATGGTAGCCCACACCACCACCATGGTAGCCCACATCACCACCATGGTAGCCCACACCACCAATACCACCATGGTAGCCCACACCAACACCACCACCACCTCCACCATGGTAGCCCACAACAACACCACCACCACCATGGTAGCCCACACCAAAACCACCACCACCGCCACCATGGATGCCCACCCCACCACCACCACCATGGTAGCCCACACCACCACCACAACCATAGTAGCCTACACAACCAAAACCACCACTACGGTAGCCTGTACCACCACGACCACCACCATGGTAGCCCATACCACCACGGTAGCCCACACCACTTCCACCACCACCAACACCACCACCATGGTAGCCCACACAATCATGGTAGCCCACACCACCACCAACACCATGGTAGCAAACACCACCACCACCATGGTATTCCACACCACCACCACCACTACGCCACACCACCACAACCACCATGGTAGCCTATACCACCATGGTATCCCACACCGCTTCCACCAACACCACCACCACCATGGTAGCCCTCACCACCACCACCATGGTAGCCCTCACCACCACCACCATGGTAGCCCTCACCACCACCACCATAGTAGCCCACACCACTTCCACCAACACCACCACCACCATGGTAGCCCACACAACCATGGTAGCCAACACCACCACCACCACCACCATAGTAGCCCACACCACCTCCACCATGGTAGCCCACACCACCTCCACCATGGTAGCCCACAACACCACCACCATGGTAGCCCTCACCACCACCACCACAGTAGCCCTCACCACCACCACCACAGTAGCCCTCACCACCACCACCACCACCATGGTAGCCCACACCACCACCACCATGGTAGCCCTCACCACCACCACCATAGTAGCCCACACCACCTCCACCACAGTAGCCCTCACCACCACCACCACAGTAGCCCTCACCATCACCACCAGGGTAGCCCACACCACCACCACCACCACCATAGTAGCCCACACCACCACCACCACGGTAGCCCTCACCACCACCACCATAGTAGCCCACACCACCACCACCACTACGCCACACCACCACAACCACCATGGTAGCCCACACCATCACCACCATGGTAGCCCACACCACCACCACCATGGTAGCCCACACCACCACCACCACGATGGTATCCCACACCACCACCACCATGGTAGCCCACACCACCTCCACCATGGTAGCCCACAACACCACCACCATGGTAGCCCTCACCACCACCACCATGGTAGCCCACACCACCTCCACCATGGTAGCCCACAACACCACCACCATGGTAGCCCTCACCACCACCACCATGGTAGCCCACACCACCACAACCACCATGGTGGCCTATACCACCATGGTATCCCACACCACTTCCACCAACACCACCACCACCATGGTAGCCCACACAACCATGGTAGCCAACACCACCACCACCACCACCATAGTAGCCCACACCACCTCCACCATGGTAGCCCACACCACCTCCACCATGGTAGCCCACAACACCACCACCATGGTAGCCCTCACCACCACCACCATAGTAGCCCACACCACCTCCACCACAGTAGCCCTCACCACCACCACCACAGTAGCCCTCACCACCACCACCACTGTAGCCCACACCACCACCACCACCACCATAGTAGCCCACACCACCACCACCACGGTAGCCCTCACCACCACCACCATAGTAGCCCACAACACCACCCCCATGGTAGCCCTCACCACCACCACCATGGTAGCCCTCACCACCACCACCATGGTAGCCCTCACCACCACCACCACTGTAGCCCACACCACCACCACCACCACGGTAGCCCTCACCACCACCACCATAGTAGCCCACACCACCACCACCACTGTAGCCCACACCACCACCGTTAATCTAAACTAAATACAAGCCTTTGCCAACCCACCCAACCAGTTTATACAAACAGTATGCAGCAGTTAATCTGTCATGGAGGTTTCATGTCCAAATACAATAGAACAGAAAACTAGACCAGGTAAGTCAGTTACCTGACAGTGTCTAAGTGATCATGTTTGATGACCACTGTTTGCATTTTACATCCCTCATCCAGTGCGTTTGCCTGTTAGGTTTTCTGGAAAAGGAAACTTAACAAAAGAGAAAACTATCCATTGTAATGATGATGATGTAGATAGTCATGTGACTGAAACTCTTCACTCCATGTCCACATATTTTTATAAAAGTTTTACATAATGTACATTAAGGATTTGACCATATCCCCCCCCTCCATTCAACACACCCACCCAACCCCCCCTAGTCCCTTCCCTACCTCTCCGCCCTACCTCAGTCCACCCACCTCAAATTTTGGATGAAAAGCGTGCCCAAATGTAACTGCAAAGTTCATATTTGGCAAAATTAACTAATACGTAGGAGCTTCGTCCACGAGCTTCTTCTCCATTCACCTGCTAAACCGGAACTCCCCTCTTGTATTTGAACTGAATACACGTTTAAACCTTAGACCTGTTACTCCATGTCTTCCTGCAATTTAACTAGTAGCCCACATCACCACCATGGTAGCCCACACCACCACCATGGTAGCCCACACCACCACCATGGTAGCCCACATCACCACCATGGTAGCCCACACCACCAATACCACCATGGTAGCCCACACCAACACCACCACCACCTCCACCATGGTAGCCCACAACAACACCACCACCACCATGGTAGCCCACACCAAAACCACCACCACCGCCACCATGGATGCCCACCCCACCACCACCACCATGGTAGCCCACACCACCACCACAACCATAGTAGCCTACACAACCAAAACCACCACTACGGTAGCCTGTACCACCACGACCACCACCATGGTAGCCCATACCACCACGGTAGCCCACACCACTTCCACCACCACCAACACCACCACCATGGTAGCCCACACAATCATGGTAGCCCACACCACCACCACCACCATGGTAGCAAACACCACCACCACCATGGTATTCCACACCACCACCACCACTACGCCACACCACCACAACCACCATGGTAGCCTATACCACCATGGTATCCCACACCGCTTCCACCAACACCACCACCACCATGGTAGCCCTCACCACCACCACCATGGTAGCCCTCACCACCACCACCATGGTAGCCCTCACCACCACCACCACGGTAGCCCTCACCACCACCACCACGGTAGCCCACACCACCACAACCACCATGGTAGCCTATACCACCATGGTATCCCACACCGCTTCCACCAACACCACCACCACCATGGTAGCCCACAACACCACCCCCATGGTAGCCCTCACCACCACCACCATGGTAGCCCTCACCACCATCACCACGGTAGCCCACACCACCACCGTTACTCTAAACTAAATACAAGCCTTTGCCAACCCACCCAACCAGTTTATACAAACAGTATGCAGCAGTTAATCTGTCATGGAGGTTTCATGTCCAAATACAATAGAACAGAAAACTAGACCAGGTAAGTCAGTTACCTGACAGTGTCTAAGTGATCATGTTTGATGACCACTGTTTGCATTTTACATCCCTCATCCAGGGCGTTTGCCTGTTAGGTTTTCGGGAAAAGGAAACTTAACAAAAGAGAAAACTATCCATTGTAATGATGATGATGTAGATAGTCATGTGACGTAAACTCTTCACTCCATGTCCACATATTTTTATAAAAGTTTTACATAATGTACATTAAGGATTTGACCATATCCCCCCCCTCCATTCAACACACCCACCCAACCCCCCCTAGTCCCTTCCCTACCTCTCCGCCCTACCTCAGTCCACCCACCTCAAATTTTGGATGAAAAGGGTGCTCATTTGTAACTGCAAAGTTCATATTTGGCAAAATTAACTAATACGTAGGAGCTTCGTCCACGAGCTTCTTCTCCATTCACCTGCTAAACCGGAACTCCCCTCTTGTATTTGAACTGAATACACGTTTAAACCTTAGACCTGTTACTCCATGTCTTCCTGCAATTTAACTAGTAGCCCACATCACCACCATGGTAGCCCACACCACCACCATGGTAGCCCACATCACCGCCATGGTAGCCCACACCACCACCATGGTAGCCCACATCACCACCATGGTAGCCCACACCACCAATACCACCATGGTAGCCCACACCAACACCACCACCACCTCCACCATGGTAGCCCACAACAACACCACCACCACCATGGTAGCCCACACCAACACCACCACCACCGCCACCATGGATGCCCACCCCACCACCACCACCATGGTAGCCCACACCACCACCACAACCATAGTAGCCTACACAACCAAAACCACCACTACGGTAGCCTGTACCACCACGACCACCACCATGGTAGCCCATACCACCACGGTAGCCCACACCACTTCCACCACCACCAACACCACCACCATGGTAGCCCACACAACCATGGTAGCCCACACCACCACCATGGTAGCAAACACCACCACCACCATGGTATTCCACACCACCACCACCACTACGCCACACCACCACAACCACCATGGTAGCCTATACCACCATGGTATCCCACACCACTTCCACCAACACCACCACCACCATGGTAGCCCTCACCACCACCACCATGGTAGCCCTCACCACCACCACCATGGTAGCCCTCACCACCACCACCACGGTAGCCCTCACCACCACCACCACGGTAGCCCTCACCACCACCACCACGGTAGCCCACACCACCACCACCACGGTAGCCCTCACCACCACCACCATAGTAGCCCACACCACCATCACCATAGTAGCCCACACCACCACCACCACGGTAGCCCTCACCACCACCACCATAGTAGCCCACACCACCATCACCACGGTAGCCCACACCACCACCGTTAATCTAAACTAAATACAAGCCTTTGCCAACCCACCCAACCAGTTTATACAAACAGTATGCAGCAGTTAATCTGTCATGGAGGTTTCATGTCCAAATACAATAGAACAGAAAACTAGACCAGGTAAGTCAGTTACCTGACAGTGTCTAAGTGATCATGTTTGATGACCACTGTTTGTATTTTACATCCCTCATCCAGGGCGTTTGCCTGTTAGGTTTTCGGGAAAAGGAAACTTAACAAAAGAGAAAACTATCCATTGTAATGATGATGATGTAGATAGTCATGTGACTGAAACTCTTCACTCCATGTCCACATATTTTTATAAAAGTTTTACATAATGTACATTAAGGATTTGACCATATCCCCCCCCTCCATTCAACACACCCACCCAACCCCCCCTAGTCCCTTCCCTACCTCTCCGCCCTACCTCAGTCCACCCACCTCAAATTTTGGATGAAAAGCGTGCCCAAATGTAACTGCAAAGTTCATATTTGGCAAAATTAACTAATACGTAGGAGCTTCGTCCACGAGCTTCTTCTCCATTCACCTGCTAAACCGGAACTCCCCTCTTGTATTTGAACTGAATACACGTTTAAACCTTAGACCTGTTACTCCATGTCTTCCTGCAATTTAACTAGTAGCCCACATCACCACCATGGTAGCCCACACCACCACCATGGTAGCCCACATCACCACCATGGTAGCCCACACCACCATCATGGTAGCCCACACCACCATCATGGTAGCCCACATCACCACCATGGTAGCCCACATCACCACCATGGTAGCCCACATCACCACCATGGTAGCCCACATCACCACCACGGTAGCCCACACCACCACCATGGTAGCCCACATCACCACCATGGTAGCCCACATCACCACCACCATGGGAGCCCACACCACCACCATGGTAGCCCACATCACCACCACCATGGTAGCCCACATCACCACCACGGTAGCTCACACAACCACCATGGTAGCCCACATCACCACCATGGTAGCCCACACCACCATCATGGTAGCCCACATCACCACCATGGTAGCCCACATCACCACCATGGTAGCCCACATCACCACCATGGTAGCCCACATCACAACCATGGTAGCCCACATCACCACCATGGTAGCCCACACCACCACCATGGTAGCCCACATCACCACCATGGTAGCCCACATCACCACCACCATGGTAGCCCACATCACCACCACGGTAGCCCACACCACCACCATGGTAGCCCACACCACCATGGTAGCCCACATCACCACCACGGTAGCCCACACCACCACCATGTTAGCCCACACTACCACCACCATGGTAGCCCACACCACCACCATGGTAGCCCACACCACCACCACCACCATGGTAGCCCACACCACCACCACCAAGGTAGCCCACACCACCACCGCCATGGTAGTCCACACCACCACCACAGTAGCCCACACCACCACCATAATGGTAGTCCACACCACCACCATGGTAGTCCACACCACCACGACGGTAGCCCACACAACCACCACCATGGTAGCCCACACCACCACCACCATGGTAGCCCACACCACCACCACCATGGTAGCCCACACCACCACCACCATGGTAGCCCACACCACCACCACCATGGTAGCCCACACCACCACCACCATGTTAGCCCACACCACCACCACAGTAGCCCACACCACCACCACAGTAGCCCACACCACCACCACCATGGTAGCCCACACCACCACCACCATGGTAGCCCACACCACCACCACCATGGTAGCCCACACCACCACCGCCATGGTAGTCCACACCACCACCACGGTAGCCCACACCACCACCACCATGGTAGCCCACACCACCACCACGGTAGCCCACACCACCACCACCACGGTAGCCCACACCACTACCATGGTAGCCCACACCACCACCATGGTAGCCCACACCACCACCATGGTAGCCCACACCACCACCACAGTTGTAACCCATTTCTGACTGTATTATTTTCATATAGGATTTCCCATAAACTAGTCTAGACCTGCTCAGCAAGTGTCCATACAGAGATTAGGGAGATGACGTATTGAAAGGGAAACTTAACGAAATGTAAACCCTTCCTTTGTAATGATCCTATAAATAGTCCTGTGACTGAACCTCTTCACTTCGAGAGACATCATATCCTAGAAGGATCTCATCATGGGTATCAAGGGTTTGGCCAAATTTATAGGTGATCATGGAGAGATTTTAACAAATGATCATTTCAGAAACAGCAAGGTAGTCATAGATGGTTGTAATATCTACCACTCTCTTTATTTGACCTCATGTGTGGATCAGCAGCATGGAGGGGATTATGATGTATTTGAGGACCAGGTCTGCAAGTTCTTTAAGGCGCTGAGAGATTGTAGCATTGAACCGTATGTGATTATAGACGGAGGCTCCGACCACACCGACAAAAAGTTTGAAACTGTCAGAAAACGAGCTGAATCAAAGATCGACACAGCCAACAAGTGGTCCAAGGGGCTTCGAGGGGCCTGGTTAATACCAACCCTTGCCAGACAAGTCTTTAAACAGGTTCTCTCCAGCTTGAATGTGCCGTTCGCACAGGCCCTTTCTGAGGCAGACCAAGAAATAGCCTCACTGGCTCAAAAGTGGAAGTGTCCGGTCCTGTCCAATGACAGTGACTTTTATATTTTTGACATCCAGGCAGGATTTCTTCCCATGTCCCATTTTCAGTGGCAGAACGCGTCAGTGCAACGCTGGAGTCCTCAAAATTACATCCCCTGCAAGCGGTACACCACAACAAGCTTCTGCAGACAAGTCAACATCAACAGACAGCTTCTCCCAGTCTTTGGTGCCATCACAGGAAACGACTATGTCAACTTGGATAAGATGGGCTTTCCCATCAAGTTTGAAGACAGCTTGTCGATGGAACCCAATTGGAAGCGCGGTAAGTTTGAACATTTTACGCGTATACCGAAGTAAACATAACTACTACAGATGCATTTGGGGCGGCAGGTCGTCTAGTGGTTAGAGTGTAGGGACGGCAGGTAGCCTAGTGGTTAGAGTGTAGGGGCGGCAGGTCGTCTAGTGGTTAGAGTGTAGGGACGGCAGGTAGCCTAGTGGTTAGAGCGTTGGGTCAGTAACCAAAAGCTTGCTAGATCGAATTCCCGAGCTGACAAGGTGAAAAAAATCTGTCGTTCTGCCCCTTAACAACACAGTTAACCCACTGTTCCTAGGCCGTCATTGTAAATAGGAATTAGTTCTGAACTGACCTGCCTAGTTAACAAATATTGATATATATACAGTGGGGAGAACAACTATTTGAAACACTGCCGATGTTGCAGGTTTTCCTACTTACAAAGCATGTAGAGGTCTGTAATTTTTTATCGTAGGTACACTTCAACTGTGAGAGACGGAATCTAAAACAAAAATCCAGAAAATCACTCTGTATGATTTTTAAGTAATTAATTTGCATTTTATTGCATGACATAAGTATTTGATCACCTACCAACCAGTAACATGAGGTGATGGGGGCAGATGAATGGCACGACATTGGGCCTCGGAATCTTGTGACGGTATTTCTGTGCATTCAAATTTCCATTGATAAAATTCGATTGTGTTCATTGTCCGTAGCTTATACCTGCCCATACCAACCAACCCAACTAGTTTTGGTTCCAGATCCAGACACCAACCAACCCAGCCAGTTTGGGATCCAGATCCAGATCCAGACACCAACCAACCCAGCCAGTTTGGGATCCAGATCCAGATCCAGACACCAACCAACCCAGCCAGTTTGGGATCCAGATCCAGAGAACAAACAACCCAGCCAGTTTGGGATCCAGATCCAGAGAACAAACAACCCAACCAGTTTGGGTTCCAGATCCAGACACCAACCAACCCAGACAGTTTGGGATCCAGATCCAGAGAACAAACAACCCAACCAGTTTGGGTTCCAGATCCAGAGAACAACCAACCCAGACAGTTTGGGATCCAGATCCAGAGAACAAACAACCCAACCAGTTTGGGTTCCAGATCCAGAGAACAAACAACCCAGACAGTTTGGGATCCAGATCCAGAGAACAAACAACCCAACCAGTTTGGGTTCCAGATCCAGAGAACAACCAACCCAGACAGTTTGGGATCCAGATCCAGAGAACAAACAACCCAACCAGTTTGGGTTCCAGATCCAGAGAACAACCAACCCAGACAGTTTGGGATCCAGATCCAGAGAACAAACAACCCAACCAGTTTGGGTTCCAGATCCAGAGAACAAACAACCCAGACAGTTTGGGATCCAGATCCAGAGAACAAACAACCCAACCAGTTTGGGTTCCAGATCCAGAGAACAACCAACCCAGACAGTTTGGGATCCAGATCCAGAGAACAAACAACCCAACCAGTTTGGGTTCCAGATCCAGAGAACAACCAACCCAGACAGTTTGGGTTCCAGATCCAGAGAACAAACAACCCAACCAGTTTGGGTTCCAGATCCAGAGAACAAACAACCCAACCAGTTTGGGTTCCAGATCCAGAGAACAACCAACCCAGACAGTTTGGGTTCCAGATCCAGAGAACAAACAACCCAACCAGTTTGGGTTCCAGATCCAGAGAACAAACAACCCAACCAGTTTGGGTTCCAGATCCAGAGAACAAACAACCCAGACAGTTTTTACAAATTATGTGCAGCAGCTTGTCTGTTTCATTTCCAAGTCAGATGGAATAGAAAACGTTTTATATAATACATTCCTCCTAATGAGGGCCGATTAAGACCCAAGTTAAGCGCACGTCAATGGAACGTAATTCCTTTTTTATGTACCATTCTCTCTTTGTGTTGTCTGACCATGAATTTAAACATTTCTATTCTGGTTAGAGCCAGTTTGCGCTGTTCTGTGAAGGGAGTAGTACACAGCGTTGTACGAGATCTTCAGTTTCTTGGCAATTTCTCGCATGGAATAGTCTTAATTTCTCAGAACAAGAATAGGCTGACAAGTTTCTGGCCATTTTGAGCCTGTAATCGAACCCACAAATGCTGATGCTCCAGATACTCAACTAGTCTAAAGAAAGACAGTTTTATTATTTCTTTAATCAGTACAACAGTTTTCAACTCTTCTAACATAATGGCGAAAGGGTTTTCTAATGATCAATTAGCCTTTTAAAATGATGAACTTGAATTAGCTAACACAACGTGCCACTGGAACACAGGAGTGATGGTTGCTGATAATGGGCCTCTGTAGCCTATGTAGATATTCCATAACAAATCAACCGTTTCCAGCTCCAATAGTCATTTACAACATTAACAATTTCTACACTGTATTTCTGATCAATTTGATGTTTTTCTTTCAAAAACAAGGACATTTCTAAGTGACCCCAAACTGTTGAACGGTTTTGGATATCATGATTATTTGCATAAATTAGGAGGCCATTGTTTAGCAGTCTCTGCCATGATGTGCTGCAGCAGTAGGCCTAACAGCAGAAACATTGCTAAACTAATACATTCCTCTCCTGCTAGATGTACAATTAAAGGGGAATTACAGATTTTTTTTACATTTGTTAGCATTTTTTTTCAGACCTCTACATTTTTCTGTTGATGTGATTTAAGCATTGACATGGACTCAGAACATCAATTTCCATTGTTTCTCTCTGAATAATTGTAATATTGAGAGTAAAAAAACAGAATTTGGAATAATTCAAAATAACATTTTATAGGGCCCCCTTAGAGTTGTTATTTGACTATTATATATTGCCAGAAAACACATATCTTGTACAAGGAACAGGGGAAGAGTTGCAGGGTTGAGGAGAGGAGAAGAATTTGACGATTTGAAAGCTATTAAAAAAATGAGTAGCTCGTGAAATTCATTTTTCTTTATGTAGCTGTCATGCTAGAAAAGGTTGGAGATCCCTGCTGTACAGGCTTCCTTATTTTCACTCTGTCAATTAGGTTAGTATTGTGGAATAACTACAATGTTGTTGATCCTCAGTTTTCTCCTATCTCAGCCATTAACGTCACCATTGACCTCAAGGTGAAATCCCTGAGCAGTTTCCTTCCTCTCTGGCAACTGAGTTAGGAAGGATACCCGTATCTTTGTAGTAACTGGGTGTATTGATACACCATCCAAAGTGTAATTAATAACTGGTGTAATTGATGCTCAAAGGTATATTCAATGCCTGCAATATTTTATATATATATATATATATATATGTGTGTTGTTTTTTTGTGCTTGGGAAGGGGTTGTCTTTTTCAACAAGTTGCTGAAATGGCTGGCCAGTTTCCAGGAGAAGCAGGAGGCCTTGGACAATGTGCACCTCCTCATTTGTCATGGGGAAAACAACATGGATGCTGCCCTCCAGGCCCTCTCTCGGGGCATAGAAACATACCAGATTCAACCCGGTTGCCTGGAGCGTTTCTTCAATGATGGCGAGGCTCCTGATGCCGGCCTTCTCCCAGACCATCTGAGTGTCCTTCCAGACTGGACTCTGCTGCCGTTGACGAAGGGGACACTTCCCCCCTACATGATATACATTCTGCAGCATAGGCCAGTGATACAGGGTATCCAAGTGGAAGATCACAGCTTACCCAGTGGGAACATCACCTCTCGGCCCATACGGCAGGCATTCTACGGGCTGCTGCTGGGTGAGGGGAGGGAAGTGGAGGAGTATGACAGGGAAGAAACAAACCTGACCAGCAGCATGGTTACAGCCATCCTGCCCAGTGCTGCACAACAGCTGCAGCTGGACACACTGGATCAGGTATGTAGACATGTGATATAGTATACAGTATATCAGGTATGTCGACATGTGATATAGTATACAGTATATCAGGTATGTAGA